>NC_037668.1:114903809-114963687 GCF_003255815.1 Theropithecus gelada
AAAAAAAAAAAAAAAAAAAAAAAAAAAAAAAAAAAAAAGAAGTTGTTCTGAAAGTGCAGTCCGTGTACCATAGGGATCCTTAAGACTCCTTTAGGGCTTTCACAAAATAGTTCACAACTATTTTCATAATAATTCTACGATGTTAGTTGCCTTTTTCACTAGTTGATATTTGTCCTCATGGTAAACAGCAGTGGTGGTACCAAACTGTACTAGTAGGCATTGTGTTTTTTTGCTACCTTTCTCTAACAGCCCAAACCCTCAAAAGCCATTTTCACATAAGAATGTCCATCAGAAAGCAATAATTTTATTAAATCTTGACTATTTTGTGTATGTCCTTAATATTCTGTCACAATATGGAAAGTACATCAAGCACTTCTGCATACACAGTACAGAGATTGTCTTGAGGTAAAGCACTTGTGTGATTGACTTGTGCTGTGGTTTGAATATGGTTTGTCTCTACCAAAACTCATGTTGACGCTTGGTGCTGAGAGGTGGTGGTTTAAGACGCGTTTGGATCATGAAAAATCTGCTCTCATAAAAGAATCAGTGCAGTCTTGAGGGAGTTAGTGAGTTCTCACTCTCTGAGGACTACGTTAGTTACAATGAGATCAGGTCGTTATGAAGCAAGGTTGCCTGTTTCGTTTGCGCTCCTATTTTCTGCACGTGTCAGTTTCTCTTCCATTCCTCCATCATTTTTTGATGCAGCATGAAGCCCTTACCAGAAGACAGCAGATATGGCTGCCCAGTCTTGAACTTACCAGCCTAAAGAACCAGGAGCTAAAGAAACTTCTTTATAAACTACCCGGTCTCTGTCATAGCAACAGAAAATAGATTAAGACAAGTTGCAAGCTCAACAAGGCAATATTTTTCATAGAACACTGTTTTTACTTGAAAGAATGATCAACACACAAACTATGTTTATTCAGACCTGTGTAGTTGGGAGATATTTTCTCAACAATGAACAAAATGAACTTGTCGCTGTAAGGAAAACAGTTGACAGTATTAGTTGCCAATTATAAAATTCAAAAAACCTTGTATCTGCCACTATGACCATAAGAGTTTCCCAATACGTAGACTTCTCTGAGATTGGTGGTATTATAATGAATGTGATTTTTACAATTGTATAATTTTTGTTATACAATTCTAATGTATTAATATTTGGAGGATCTGTGTAACTCCATATACCAGTATTTTTCAAATGACAGTGCAAAGTCTATCAATATAACAATATATTCACTGATGTGAACATGAATAGTATATATTCATTAATATGGTTTTCTATCACTTGCAGTTAACTTTTGAGAAATTAATACTAGGTTTTAGTATAGAATTGAAAAAGAATATTTCCAATTATTTGAAAAGGCTACTAAAGTACTCCTTTTCCAACTGTATCTGTATGAGTCTGATTTTCTTCATTGACTCCAACCCAAATAATATATGATAATCTTTTGGAGAAGCAGATATGAAAATCCAGTAGTCTTCTATTAAGCCAGACATTTTAAAAGATTTGCAAAAATATAATGTTACACTGAATTTTTTTGGTTTTGGAGAATTTTTTCACGAAATCGTGTCATTTATGCTGACATGTCATATTGTTATTTTAAAGTGAGTTAATGTTTCTCACTTTTAATTACTAATGTGCTATTGCTAGATGTAACCCACATAAACCAAAGCTCTTTGGTGTCCTTAACAATCGTTAAGTGTATAAGAGGCTCTGAGACCAATGAGTTTCAGAATGCTGGCTTATAGGATATGATTCATATTCCTAGTATGGTGATTAAGACACTGTGATCTGGCTTCTGCCCACTTTTCTGCCTTATGTTTTACCTTGCCCTTTATCTTTCTCCTATCTTCTAAGCTTATTAAGAACCACTTTGAGGGTCTATGTGCACTATTCAGTGTTGCCCTCCAAGGACTTTGCTTATGCTTTTTCCCTTTGCCTAGAAGGTTTCTTTGTCACCCAGAAGGCACTTTAAAAAAAAAAAAAAAAAAAGGCAAAGTCTCACTCTGTTGCCCAGGCTGGAGTGCAGTGGCACAATCTTGGCTCACTGCAACCTCTGCCTCCCGGGTTCAAGCGATTCTTATGCCTTAGCCTCCTGAGTAACCAGGATTACAGGCGCCCACCACCACACCCGGCTCATTTTTGTATTTTTAGTAGAAATGGAGTTTTACCATGTTGGCCAGGTTGGTCTCAAATTCCTGACCTCAGATGATCCACCCGTCTTGACCTCCCAAAGTGCTGAGATTACAGGCATGAACCACCGCGCCTGGCCCAGAAGGTACTTTCTTATCTCAGTCACCTTCTCTGGATCCTTTCCTAACCATCCCGTTTTTGGGACCTCAATTGCATCTTGTATAAACTTTTTTTTATAACGCTGTACCACCAAACTCTAAGAGTAGGTGTATGTCCAGAACCTGGTGCAGTACTTATAAATTAATAGAGTCCTGTAAATCTTTATGAAATTATTTGATGAATTCAGTGGAAAAAGCTTGGTTATAAATGATCATATCATTCTCACTACTCAAAGATACATAGAACAGTATGGCTATGCTCAGTTACACAGTAATCATAAAAACTGTATTTTGCCGTGCACAGTAGCTCATGCCTGTAATCCCAGCACTTTGGGAGGCCGAGGTGGGTGGATCACGAGGTCAGGAGATCGAGACCATCCTGGCTAACACGGTAAAACCTCGTCTCTACTAAAAATACAAAAAATTAGCTTGGCGTGGTGGCGGGCGCTTGTAGTCCCAGCTACTCAGGAGGCTGAGGCAGGAGAATGGTGTGAACCCGGGAGGTGGAGCTTGCAGTGAGCCGAGATCACGCCACTGCACTCCAGCCTGGGTGACAGAGCGAGACTCTGTCTCAAAAAAAGAAAAAGAGAAAAAAAAAAAAAGCTATATTTTTTGTCTTAAGGTAAACAAATACATCTGGGTGAAACTGAATAAAATAGGATTGTGGGAGAATAAGTAAGCATCCTACTCCCTTCCTCCCACCCAGTTGTTACTGGCCTGCTTCTGTCTCTATTTCTGCTTCTTTTGATTTTGTTTGAGCTTGGGGGTGAGTGGGTGGAGGGAGTCCTCCAAAAACACATCTGTACTCTAGAGGAGAAATTGATAGCATAGCTTTATGGAACTTATCTCAGGGTTATGCAATCCATAGGTCCCCTGATTTCAGCTCTCATCAGTGCAGGAATCCTTTTTCCATCATTCTTTGACAGTTCCTCATGCAACCTCTATATGAGTATCTCCAGAGACTAATAACTTACCACCCCCTAAACTGCCTGTGTCTTTACTTTGCACTACTAATTATTTGAAAGCCCATTCTCTCTTGATCCACAGTCACATCTTTTTTTCTGGAGTAATACTACAAAAAGGATTCTGCCTCTTTTTCACAATAACTTTTCAAGTATTTGAAGAGACTGTTAGTCATTTTTATGGATTTTCTCTTAGCTAAGTGCACTGTTTTTTTAAAGAGTTTTTTATGTGGCATGATCCATCCAACTCATTCCCATTCTGGAGTACTCTAGTTTTTAATGTGTGCCTGAAATGACACATAATAGCCCTGTGTGACTGAATACAAATTTCTTAGCAACTGTTCCTTCCTGTGACTTGAAACAGTAATTACTGTGTTGTGGTTAGGAATATAAGCTTTGGTGTCAGACAGATGAGGGTGTGAATTCTGACTTTGTTCCTGACAACTCTATAATTAATATCTCTGAGTGTGAATTCCGTAGTATTACCATATAGGATTATTGTAAAATTTAGGTGAAGTAATGTACATTTAAACATGAACCATTGGCCGGGCACGGTGGCTCATGCCTGTAATCCCAGCACTTTGGGAGGGGAATCATGAGGTCAGGAGATCAAACTATCCTGGCTAACACGGTGAAACTCCATCTCTACTAAAAATACAAAAAATTAGCCAGGTGTGGTGGCAGGCGCCTGTAGTCCCAGCTACTCAGGAGGTTGAGGCAGAAGAATGGCGTGAACCCAGGAGGCGGAGCTTGCAGTGAGCCGAGATCGTGCCACTGCACTCCAGCCTGGGCAACAGAGCAAGACTCCGTCTCAACAAACAAACAAACAAACATGGAGCATTGTTCCTGGCTCACGGTAAAGGTTCAAAGTAGAAGCACTTGTTACACTGATAACTATATGCCTATTGACACAGCTTAAAATTGCCATTTTTTTTTTGCAGCTGCTTCACATTACTGTTAATATTATAATCATTATGCTAGTATATTTGTTGTTTATCAGCTTGTGCTACTACTCAGGCTTTTATGCCTTCTCCAATTAGCCATCCCCACATCTTGAAAGCCAGCTCTGTCGTTTTAAGGCTGAACTTATTCAGTGTATTTTCCAGAAGGTTTTTCTCCAATTCTTGGATCCAGAAGTATTTTGTTCTTACTTATGGCATTTGTTACAGTGGCATTTGTTCAATTTCCTACAAGATAGACATTGAAAATAGGAACAGTTCACTTGAAAACCAGTTCGCTTGAGAAATTTAGAAAGAGATGAGGGATAATATGAGATTAATGTCTTAATAAAGCTCAAGAAAAAGGAAAAGCATATATAGTTGGACTCCCCATTTTGTATCAGTGTATTTATTTCAAGTGACTGAGACGAGTAAAGAATGAAGCCTTGAAGTCAGCTTACCTATGATTTTTAACTATGATATTTTGTATTTTAAAAATAGGTACTTGGTGCAGGCATTATTGGCAGACAGAAGTAAAAGGCTAGGGTGAACAGGCTATGGGCGTCTGGTAAAATAATTTTTTCCCAAAAATACTATGGCAGTTTCATTCCCAAAAGATGGATGCAGGTAAATCTGACTCTGGTCAGTACAATCAAGGCAAATTGGTATTTTTCTAAACTGTGAATTGGGAGAGGATTCCACTTATAATTTGAATAACAGGTCTCATCTCTATACGTATGTTGGTATATTTAAAGAAAAACTTAGGCCCTATATTAGACCTACTTCAGACCTTACAATCCGTATAGTAACCCATAAATAAAGAAAACCTTTGTATGTTGTGATTTTTTTTCCCTATTCAAGAATAATACCTAGAATATTATACAATTACTAATTTGGGGAATGATATCAATAATCATGTTGTTTTTGGCTTTGGTTGTGGTTTTTTATAACTTTTAAAATTTTGAGATAATTATATATTCACAGGAAGTTGCAAAGATAATACAGCATGTTTTGCTTTTTAACACCTAGAAGACAACCATCTTCTGTCCCTCTGTTTCACTTATTTACCATGTCTATTTCACAGGAATGTTGCAGGAAACAATTGCAAAATGCTTTTGCAATCCCAAAATAAAATGCATCAAAAAATTTTAAAAGGCATTTGCAAAAAAAAAAAAAGATATTTCTATGATATTGTAATGCTGTATTTAAGTATAAGGCTCTACCTCTTTCTATAATAGAAATAGACAAAATCTCAGACAATCAGTATAATGTGGAACACGAGCTCTAGAGTCACATTGACCTGGAATGGTGTTCTGACATCAGTAAACAGCTGGTGATCACTTAAAGAGACTCAGTTTTCTTCTTTAATTGGGGATAATAATTCTGCCTCTTAGGTTTGCTTTAAGAATCATGACATGATGTATATAAAACACAACACAGAGCATAACAGATGATATACATAAAACACTTAAAGCATAGTGAGAATTCAGTGTTAGCTATTACCAATACTATTTTTTCATGTAGATGATTAGTGTGTTTCTCAGATTGATAATAAAAGAAGGTTATAACTTGTAAGGATTTCACATTTTTAAATTAATGTAATAACTATAGAAAAGTATAGCCAAACTTGGCAAGTACATTTAGTAAAATATAACTCATATTCCTTTAACGTAGTAACCTTAGCAGCAACACAAAAAGAAAAGAATCGGTGGCTTTTGGATTGATGGGATATTTAACAATTACTTTGATGTTTTTATCTAATAGATCGTCTCAAGAGCATTAACTCCAGTATATTTTTAGTGATAACTTTATCACAGATGAAGTTGTGAAAGAAAATTTGATATTTATTTTGTAATTTTGTAATGTATTTTCAGAATGTTAAGAATTAACATATATTTAATGTGGAAGCATAATGTTTATGTAAAACATATATCTAACAAGGGCCCACAAAAAATTATTGTACATGAAGATACTCAATAAATATTTGTTAAATTGAGAATAAATGACTAATTTATAAACTGTTAAATGTTTTATAATTTCTGTTTTTAATATTATTAAAATGAACCTGTATTATAAGATCTTAATATTTTGTGAGTACTTATTTTTGGTAGGTTTTTTTGAAGTGAAATAAACATAAATTAGCCATTTTAAAGGGAACAATTCACTGGCATTTGGAACATTCACAATATTGTACAAGCACCATCTCTATCTAGTTCCAAAACATTACTCCAAAGAAAACACCATAACCGTTAATCAGATGCTTTCCATTTCTCCCTCCCCCATTCCCTGGCAACCACCAATATATTAGTATATACTGTTTCATTTTTACCTGTTCTGGACATTTCATATTAATCCAATTATATGTGACTTCTTAACATATTTTTTATGTTCATCTATATTGTATTACTAACATATATGAGTACTTCATTCCTTTTTATAGTTGAATAATATTCTATTGTTCTGTATATACTACCACAATTTATTTGTTCATTCATCTGTTGATGGACATTTGGATTGTTTCTACCTTTTGGCTATAGTGAGTTAGTGCTTTAAACATTTATAAGTATTTGAGTACCTGTTTTCAGTTCTGGGCCGGTATATACCTTGGAGTAGAATTGCTGAGGCATTTGGTAATTCTGTTTAACTTTTTTGAGAAACTGCCAAACTGTTTTTCATCTTGACTTCACCATGTTACATCCCCTCCAGCAATGTATGAGGGTTACAATTTGTCTACTTCCTCACTAACATTTGTTATTTTTCTATTCTTTTTTTTTTTTTTTTTTTAAGTTTTTGGTTTATCTGTTTTTAATTATAGCCATCCTAGTGTGTATGAAGTGGTGCTTTGTTGTGGTTTTGATTTGCATGTCCCAGGGACTAATGATGTTGAACATCTGTTCATGTTTGTTAGTCATTTGTATATCTTCTTTGATTATTGATTAGAGTCTGTTCTTTTCTAAAGTCTGCATACAGTGCTATAAATTTCCCTCTCAGTCCTGCCTTAACTATGTCCCACAAATTTTGATTTGCTTATTTTCATTTTCATTCATGTGAATGTATTTTTAAAATTTCCCTTGACACTTCTATTTATTTGTCTTCTGTTTTTTTTTTTCACTTCTGTTTTCTTTTTCGGCATTCCTGTGGGTTACTTATATTTTTTTAGAATTGCATTTTGATTTGAGTTTAATGTCTTTATATAGTTTTTTTATGCTTGTTTTGTGTATTTCATTATATAAATGTCACTTGTCAGTTCACTGCTATCATTTTACCAATTCAAGTGAAGTATAGAAACCTTACCTCCACTTGTCTTTTTCTTCTCCCTCACTTACAATGTAATTGTCTTAAATATTTGCTCTGCCTTCATTTAGAGCCACATCACAGAGTGCCATAATAATTTTTCCTTTATCTGTCAAACTTGCTTTTGAAAACTCAAGAGGAAAGGGAAAGTTTATTGTATTTACACATATTTTTACTCTCCATTTTTTGTTTGTTCTTTTTGATGTTTTAAGATTTCTTCTTTTATCTTTTCCTTTTTGTTTATAGAGTTTTTTAAAGCCAATCTTTTAGGGTAGGTCTACTGGCAATAAATGCTAATTTTCTTTCATATGAGTTACTTTCCCTTTCATTCCTGAAAATTATTTTCTCTAGGTATATGATTATTTTATTTCAGCCCTTAAAAAACATTGTGCCACTTCCTATTGCCTCCATGGTTTGTGATAAGAAATCTGCTGTTAATCCAGTTTTTTCTTGTAGGCTTCATATAGGTGCATTCAAGATTTTTTTTTTTTTCTTTTTGTCTTTTGTTTTCGGAAGTTTGATTATGATAGGTCTTGACATGGATATCTTTGGGTTTACCTTATTTGGAGTTTGTTCAGCTTCTTAATCTAAATGTTTATGTCTCTTGCTAAGTGTGTAAAGTTGTCAGCCATAATTTCTTTGAGCACTTTTCAACCCTGCTTTCTCCTGTCCTTTTAAGACTGTGACACCAATGTTAGATCTTTTGTTCTAGACCACAGTTTCTTGAGCTTTGTTTGTTTTTGTTTTTCCTTTTCTTGGTCTGTTTTCCCACCGCTATTAGGTTCAATAATTTCTTTTGTTTTTTCTTTCAGTTCACTAAAGTTTTCTTCATGTCTTCCATTCAGCTATTGAACCCATTCACTGAGCTTTTTATTTTAGTTCCTGTATTTCCATTTGGTTCTTTCTTTTTTTTGAGACAAAGTCTCGCTCTGTGTCCAGGCTCAAGTGCAATGCCGTGAACTCCGCTCACTGCAACCTCTGCTTCCCAGGTTCAAGTGATTCTCCTGCCTCAGCCTTCTGAGTAGCTGGGACTACAGGCATGCACCACCACGCCTGGCTAATTTTTGTATTTTTAGTAGAGACAGGATTTCACTATGTTGGCCAGGCTGGTCTTGAACTCCTGACCTCATGATCCACTGGCCTCGGCCTCCCAAAGTGCTGGGATTACAGGCGTGAGCCACTGCTCCTGGCCTGGTTCTTTTTTGTATCTTCATTTTCTCTGCTGAGATTGTATTTGCTCAAGCTTTCTATTTTTTTTTGTTTGGTTCAAGCATGTTCACAATTGCTCATTAAAGAATTTTTATCATGGCTGCTTTAAGTCTTTGATAAATTTTAACATTCCTATCATTTTGATGTTGGTCATTTCTTGATTGTATTCATTGAGTTTGAGATACTGCTGGTTCTTGGTATGATGAATAGTATTTGATTGAACCCTGAGCATTTTTGTATTATAAGACTCTGGGTCTAATTTAAATCTTCTGTTTCCTTGCTTGGACTCCACTGATACTGCAGAGGTGCCTTTTTACCTGCTGCCTGAGATGAAAGCCCTGACCCTGTACTTGGCCTTCTCTGACATCACTCCATCAGGGATATTGGGCATTGTGAGGGTGGAAGTCTAGACTCCCTACTTGTCCTGTAGAGTTGGTGGTGGGGCCGGTTTATCCTATGAAATTGGCTACTGTAGAGTGATTATTATCTAAGCTTCCTATCTTCCTTTCCTGGTCCTTTGGCTACAGAGAATAGGTTTTTATAGGGATTCTTTTGTCTGTACCTGTTTCCAGGTTGCCAGCTTCTATAGCTCCAAGTCTGGAATATGTGAGGCATAAGTAAAACTTAGGGCAACTCAGCACTGTATTGTCCTCCGGTCCCAGGGGTTCTAGTAGTCTACTGTCTTCTCTTAGAGTCTTATATTTGTTTTATGTATTGTGTGCCAGGTTTTTAGGTGTACTTAGAAGGGGCAATAGTGAAACGTAAGTCTACTCCATCTTCCCTTAAAGTGGAAGTCACTGTTAGCTCTTTTTTATAGGATGATTCATAACTTGTCAGTTTGAATGGTACCATATGCATCCCTTGTTGACTGTCTGGAAACCACACAAGAAAGCATTTGTCGGTGTTCAGAATCTCTGTCTCTGCCTTGCATATAGAAATTTATTTTGTTAGTCCCCCATAGTGATTGTGCTCAGGGAGACTGATTCAAGCTAATAATACTCTTTTTGAGACAGGGGCTTGCTCTGTCATCCAGGCTGGAGCGCAGTGGCGTGAACATGGCTCACTGCAGCCTCAAACTACTGGGCTCAGGCAATCTACCCACTTCAGCTTCCCGAGTAGCTGGGACTACAGGCATGCACCACCACACTCAGCTAATTTTTAAAATTTTTTAGTAGAGACAAGGTGTTGCCGTGTTGCTCAGGCTGGTCTTGAACTCCTCAGCTCAAGTAATCTTCCTGCCTTGGCTTCCCAAAGTGCTGGGATTACAGACATGAGCTACCGCACCTGGCCAGGCTAACAATACTCTTAAGAAAATAATGTATACAGTCAGACAGTTTACTTAATTTGCAATGATTACAAAATATTACTTCCATGAGGATCAGATGGTGTTTGGCTGGGCAGTCAACTCACAGTAAGTGATGGTGAAGCAAGAATTAGTTAAATAGCCTCACAACAGCTTTCTTTTGTTTCATCTGTATTACTCCCGATTCCTCATTGTGTATTCATTTTATGGGGAATAAGTTACCTGTCAGAGCAGTATGGAGAAACTAGAATTGTCATGGAGTTGCGTGTCCATCCTCAGTTGGAAATAATAGTGCCATTGATGCCTGGCTTGCCTGCAATTTCCATGACTCTTAGATTGCACCCCGTGTGATCTGTAGGCTATACATTTTGTGGTGAGCCTGAGATAGCTGCATAGCAGATTCTCTATACATTTGGGTCTTGAACAATGTGGGAGCTAGGGCACCACTCCCCACCCCTGTATCATCAAATCTGCATGTAACTTTTGTCTTCCCAACAACTTTTTAAAAAATTTTTATCTTAAGAATTTTTTGTTAGTATTATACTTTAAGTCCTGGGATACATGTGCGGAACATGCAGGTTTGTTACATAGGTATGCACGTGCCATGGTGGTTTGCTGCACCCATCAACCCATCATCTACATTAGGTATTTCTCTTAATGCTATCCCTCCCCTAGCCCCCATCCCCCAACAGGCCCCAGTGTGTGATGTTCCCCTCCCTCTGTCCATGTGTTCAACTCCCACTTATGAGTGAGAACATGCGGTGTTTGGTTTTCTGTTCTTATGTTAGTTTGCTGAGAATGATGGTTTCCAGCTTTATCCATGTCCCTGCAAAGGACATGGACTCATCCTTTTTTGTGGCTGCATAGTATTCCATGGTGTATATGTGCCACATTTTCTTTATCCAGTCTATCATTGATGGGGATTTGGGTTGGTTCCACATCTTTGCTATTGTAAACAGTGCCACAATAAACATACGTGTTCATGTATCTTTATAGTAGAATGATTTATAATCCTTTGGGTATATACCCAGTAATGGGATTGCTGGGTCAAATGTATTTCTGGTTCTAGATCCTTGAGGAATCGCCACACTGTCTTCCACAATGGTTGAAGTAATTTACACTCCCACCAACAGTGTAAAAGTGCTCCTATTTCTCCACATCCTCTCTAACATGTATTGTTTCCTGACTTTTTAATGATTGCCATTCTAAATGGCATAAGATGGTATGTCATTGTGGTTTTGATTTGCATTTCTCTAATGACCAGTGATGATGAGCTTTTTTTCATATGTTTGTTGGCTACATAAATGTCTTCTTTTGAGAAGTGTCTGTTCATATCCTTCACCCACTTTTTGATGGGGTTGTTTTTTTCCTGTAAATTTATTTAAGTTCTTTGTAGATTGTGGATATTAGTCCTTTGTCGGATGGGTAGATTGCAAAACTTTTCTCCCATTCTGTAGGTTGCCTTTTCACGTTGATGATAGTTTCTTTTGCTGTGCAGAAGCTCTTCAGTTTAATTAGATCCCATTTGTCAATTTTGGCTTCTGTTGCCATTGCTTTTGGTGTTTTAGTCATGAAGTCTTTGCCCATGCCTATGTCCTGAATGGTGTTGCCTAGGTTTTCTTCTAGGGTTTTTATGGTTTTACGTCTTACGTTTAAGTCTTTAATCCATCTTGAGTTAATTTTTGTATAAAGTGTAAGGAAGGGGTCCAGTTTCAGTTCTCTGCATATAGCTAGCCAGTTTTCCCAACACCACTTATTAAATAGGGAATCCTTTCCCCATTACTTGTTTTTGTCAGGTTTGTCAAAGATCAGATGGTTGTAGATGTGTGGTATTATTTCTGAGGCCTCTGTTCTGTTCCATTGGTCTGTATATCTGTTTTGATACCAGTACCATGCTGTTTTGGTACTGTAGCCTTGTAGTATAGTTCGAAATCAGTAGCATGATGCCTCCAGCTTTGTTCTTTTTGCTTAGGATTGTCTTGGCTATGCGGGCTCTTTTTTTGTTCCATATGAAATTTAAGGTAGTTTTTTCCGATTCTGTGAAGAAAGTCAGTGGTAGCTTGATGGGGATAGCATTGAATCTATAAATTACTTTGGGCAGTGTAGCCATTTTCATGATATTGATTCTTGCTATCCATGAGCATGGAATGTTTTTCCATTTATTTGTGTCCTCTCTTATTTCCTTGAGCAAGGTTTATAGTTCTCCTTGAAGAGGTCCTTCACATCCCTTGTAAGTTGTATTCCTAGGTATTTTATTCTCTTTGTAGCAGTTGTGAATGGGAGTTTACTCATGATTTGGCTCTCTATTATTGGTGCATAGGAATGCTTGTGATTTTTGTACATTGATTTTGTATCCTGAGACTTTGCTGAAGTTGCTTATCAGCTTAAGGAGATTTTGGGCTGTGACGGTGGGATTTTCTAAATATACAATCATGTCATCTGCAAAGAGAGACAAATTGACTTCCTGTTTTCCTATTTGAATACCCTTTATTTATTTCTCTTGCCTGATTGTCCTGGCCAGAACTTCCAATACTGTGTTGAATAGGAGTGGTGAGAGAGGGCATCCTTGTCTTGTGCCGGTTTTCAAAGGACTTCCCAACACCTTTAAACTTAACTATCAATGGCTTACTGTTTGTCAGAAGCCTTACTGATAACATAAACAGTTGATGTTTATGTTATTGGTATATTGGCATATTACATGCTGTATTCTTGTAATGCTATATACTATTTTCTTTTTCTTTTTCCTATTTGTTTTTTGGAGACGGGGTTTCGCTCTGTAACCCAGGCTGGAGTGCAGTGGCATGATCTCCGCTCACTGCAAGCTCTGCCTCCTGGGTTCACGCCATTCTCCTGCCTCAGTCTCCTGAGTAGCTGGGACGACAGGTGTCTGCCACCATGCCCGGCTAATTTTTTTTTTTTTTTTGTATTTTTAATAGAGACAGGGTTTTACCATATTCGCCAGGATGGTCTCAATATCCTGACCTCGTGATCTGCCCACCTCAGCCTCCCAAAGTGCTGGGATTAAGGTGTGAGCCACCGCGCCCAGCGCTATATACTGTATTCTTACAATAAAGTAAACTAGAGAAAAGAAAATGTTATTTAACATACAGGAAATATAAAATATGTATTTTTTTAATTAAAAAAATTTTTTAAGAGATGGGGGTCTAGCTATGTTGCCCAGGCTTATCTCAAACTCCTGGGCTCAAGTAATCCTTCTACCTCAATTTCTGAGTAGCAGTAGCTGGGACTACTGGGGCATTCCACCATGCCAGGCTCTGAGAAAATATGTTTTCTATTTGTTAAGTGGAAATAGATTATCATAAACATCTTCATCTTTGTCATCTTCACATTGAGCAGGCTGAGGAGGAAGAGGTGGTCCTAGTCTTGCTGTCTCATGGGTGCCAGAGGCAGAAGAGATAAAGGAGGTAGAAGGCAGGAGAAGCAGGCACACTCAGTGTAAATTTTATTGAAAAAAAAAAATCCACGTATTGGACCTGTGCAGTTCTAAATCCATGTTGTTCAAGGGTGAACTGCAATTTATTACTCAAACATGAAGAAAACATTCCGTCAAAATGTATCCTAAGTATTTTGATTATGCTGCCTACATTCTAAGTGCACTACAAATGTGACGTAACTAATAAACTTTCTTCAACGATTTAAGAAAGCCTCAGAAGAGGCTGTACTAACCAGATGCAGAGCATCTTTGCTAAAAAAAAAAAATTATAACTGTCTAATACTGACTTAGTAAATAAAGAAAATGACCATATTGAAAACACCCTTACTGATTTTAAGTACTGTCACAGGAGAAGAAAGATAGTAATTTATCATCAATAATAGTTACTGCTATTCAACTGAGATATGGTTTAATATTACTAACAAAGTTGTTCTTAATTTTCCATACAATTTTTACCTTTTTATGTAGTGTTAGGCCTAACATTCTATTAATAATTGTTCTATATATTTAAGCAAAATAAAAACACTTGAGAAATAGAAAATGCATATAAATACTATTCGAATGAGGAAAGTAGTGATTCCAATATTTCTACCTTTTCATAATTTAAGACATTTCTAAAATTGTGTGAAATATAGTTTATATAATTTAATAGACATAATGAACCAAGAATAATAATTACTTTTTGAAAACATGTTTGTTTCATGACCCTGCCAGAGGTGTAGCAAAGTTGAAGAGGTAATTATAAAACAGTTTTGCAGTTTGTCTCATGTTTTTTTACAGATAAAATGAATACCTGCTTATGAAATAACACAAAACAATCTTTTTTTCCAAGTATTTGATTTGAAGAAAAAACTAGTATGAGTAAATTCAGCATTGTTGATTGTAAGTGAATCTTTTTTTTTCTTTAGCGCAAACTCCTACTTGTGTGAGTAGGTGAATCTTTTAAAGGTAATTTCACATATATCTGTGTTGCTGGAAGAAACCTCTCACATTTCTGTCAGCACTTGAATGCCAACAGTCCTGTTGTATTTCCCTTAGTAGAAAAGGGGAGGGTGTTTGGACATAACATTACCATAATAGTTTTGAACTGTTTGAACTTCTAAACAGCTGCGGCAGTTGTTTAGAACATACGGTTCCTTTAAAATTGTTGAATATAATAATGTTCAGGCCAGGTACAGTGGATCACACGTATAATCCCAACACTTTGGGAGGCTGAGGAGGGAGGATCACTTGAGACTGGGAGTTCAAGACCAGCCTGGGCAACATGGTGAAACCCCATCTCTACAAGAAATACAAAAATTAGCCAAATGTGATCGTGTGCACCTGCAGTCCCAGCTACTTGGGAGGCTGATGTGGGAGAATAACCTAAGCCTGGGGAGGTCGAGGCTGCAGTGAGCCGTGGTCACACCACTGCACTCCAGCCTGGGCAACAGAGTGAGACCCTGACTCTAATAATAATAACAACAATAATGTTCATAGGTTCTCAGTAAAAATTAGTTGAATTTAATCTAAGACAACTTCCAAATCTTGTATTGATGCTTATAGTATGTTACCTTGATTTGTAGGTTTATTTATAAAGCACTGTTGATTTGAAAAATACTATGGTATGTGCTTCCTTAAAGTTTTCTTATTCTTAGTTTATTTTATGGATTATCTTTTTCTATTTGCCTTTTAAATATTGGTATTATCTAAGATTCTATCCTAGGGTCTCTCTCTGTGCTACATACTATATATTGTCTAGGCAGCTGTCTGTCTGCTATTTGAACCTTTATTCTCAACTGTACACCTGTATGCCCAATGATCTTATATCTCCTGGATGACCCAGGCTATCCAACAATGTATTCAATATTAAGCTCATTATCTATTTCTCTCCCCATTTTCAGTTCACACCTCCCCCCAGAATAAAAGAGTATGTATATTTGCATATAAATACATAACACATATATATATCTATCTCTCATATATATACTTCTTTTTTGGAAAGCCCACTGCTAGTAAGCAGCAGGCCTGGAATTTTTAATTCAGGTTTTTTGAATGCAAATCCTCAGCTCAGAGTGTACTCTATGTAACATGGTGTCCATGTCTTTTCAACCAAAATCAAAGATGCATGCTCTGACAATATTTGAAGTTTGCACTTGTTGCTGTAATTATACCACATTGCTTTTCATCTTACTTTATTAAGTTGTCAGCATCATAGGGGACACTAATAACCACACATGCAATGTAAAACTGCAATTATGATAAATATAATGAGACATGTAGTATAAGATAGGTGCATGTATATTTTTTAAAAGATGGCCAGGCGTGGTGGCTCATGCCTGTAATCCCAGCACTTTGGGAGGCTGAGGTGGGTGGATCATGAGATCAGGAGTTCGAGACCAGCCTGGCCAAGATGGTGAAACCGTGTCTCTACTAAAAATACAAAAATTAGCTGGGTGTGGTGGCGGGCACCTGTAATTCCAGCTACTCAGTAGGCTGAGGCAGAGAATTGCTTGAACCCAGGAGGCAGAGGTTGCAGTGAGCCGAGGTCACACCACAGCACTCCAGCCTGGGAGACAAAGCGAGACTCCATCTCCGAAGAAAAAAAAAGCTGGAGGGAAACAGATGATTTGTTCTAGTCAGAGCTATCAGATGCTTCCCTGGGTAGCGACTGAGTTGAAATGTAAAGGTTGGGTGGGGAAATGGAAGACTGTTCAAGATAGGTAAGATAGCTTGCACAAAGACTTGGGGGTTAAGAGAGTACATGCTGTATGTGTAACTACTCCTGTGCAGAGTATTTGCAGTCTTGCTAGAGATTTCATGCTCCTCATTTCCTTCTTTCCTCTCCTTTTCTTGCATCCTTATTCATATATATGTATATGAAAATATATATATATTTGAATATATATTAGAATATATAGATATTTGAATATACAGAGAGATATATATATTTGAAACTGAAGTTTGCATTAAATAGAGAATACTAGGAAGCAAAATGTAATTGCTTTGGAAACCACATAGTAGATAGGTGATTTTAGAGGAACCATGAAATTTAAGGGAAAAGCATAGCCATGTGATAAACATAGTTTCTAATGCAACACCGAAAAGAAAAAGGATTTGTGGTAGTTTGTTTCTACTCTTGTTAAGTCATATAAGCATTTATAATCACTGCACCGCTACATTTTTATAAACCAGAGAATAACTAAATTGGGTAATAAATTTCAAAACCTTTTCTTAACTTATAAGTAATTCTAAGTTCATTTTTTTACTGTGAAGTATAGTATTCCATGCAATCTTTGTGTGAGAATTAATTTAGGCTGTAGGAATTCTATTAGAATATAAAGTGACTTTTGAACTACACTAAAGTATTCTGTGGTCTGTGCTATTCTACACTTGTTGACTCTTTATTCCTTTGTTCTTGATATGCATATGTATTATCCTTCATAAGGAATTCTGCAGCTTTGGTCCTCAAAACATTTCTTCAACAGCTCTTACCCAGTTCTTGAATAGGAAGATTATGTTCCAGGCTGTACAGCTGTTTTAGAATCAAGTAGATCCTCTTAGAAACCCAAGCAATTTACCCATGTTTTCCACATGCCTTGGTTCTTTGCTTTTGTTTTTTGTTTTCTTTTTTGTATCTTTTCTAATCATGGTTCAAAGTTCAGTGTTCATAACTTCCTTATAGTGTCCTTAAAAACTTAGTTTGTATCTGTTTTTCTTTGCAGAAAGGGCTATTGCAAGACATGAAGTCCGAGAAATTGAGCAGCGACATACAATGGATGGCCCTCGGCAAGATGCCACTTTAGATGAGGAAGAGGATATGGTGATCATTTATAACAGAGTTCCCAAAACTGCAAGCACTTCATTTACCAATATCGCCTATGACCTGTGTGCAAAGAATAAATACCATGTTCTTCATATCAACACTACCAAAAATAATCCAGTGATGTCATTGCAAGATCAGGTAATTACCACTTAAGGAATGCCCAAATGTTTTCTAAAACTTCCTCACTCAAATTTTCTAGCTCAAGGGGATAAAGTATTTTAAAGGGATGTGAGTTCTGATCTCAATGGATCATAAGCCTTTTAGGGGAGAGGGCCAGCTAACTTTTGTGTAATTTTACTCGACAGTATTTGACACATTTCCTTGCATATAGTATGTACTCAAATATTTGTGAAGTAAATGATTAATGAATAGCTTGAATTTTTGAGGAGAAAATTGATGTTCCTCAGCATAGTATCCTTTTAAAAATATAATTTTGGCATGATACCCTGCAATAAAAATTATTGTCTCAACTTATGACAGAGAAATATTTGATGGATACTTGTACTCAATTTTGTCACCAGTCCCTCTTTACTGGATATAGATAGAGATACAGAGAGAGTTTATATATATAGCTTATAAATGTATATATAGTTTATGTATATTTATGTATACATAAAAGCTATAAAATCCTCAAGAACAGGGATTGTGGCTTCTTCAACATCTTACCTTTTAAATTCTCAAGAAGTTTTAGATAAACAAATGAACAGATAATTTTGTGAAATGGCTTTAAGAAAAGTAGAGGAAATTATCTTATGAAATAAAATTTGCTCATCTCTTTAATAGTAGTAGCATACATTTCTCCCACACTTGGAGTTTTGATTGCAATTATAAAGTTCTCTCTATAAATATGGAAGGGCATGGGAATTCCACCCCATGAGAAGGAAAGATAATGTTTGAAAATACTACTTAGGATCAAATGCCAAATTGGAGTAGGCTTATTAGAAAGGTGTTCGTGATGGTCCTGTAGTTATAACGATATTTATGTGTTTGAACTTGTTACAGAATTGACTGTTATCTCACTATTTAGCATAACTATAATCCTTACACTTAAACAAGAGAATTACATTGACACATGAGACTAAGGTTGGCTTTCTTGCTAGAGAGCTGTTTATAAAGGCTAGTGTTATATGGTATGTCATCTGCCCATGTAATTTTTGGCTCTTTGCAGGATCCTGGAGTACTATTTTTCATAGAATCAAAATTCCACATCTATCGGCCAAACCAAATAACTCTTCTATAAATGGGAAGAAACATGAGCTGTTTTTAGCTATGTGTGTCATAAAAACTATTCATTATGTAATATTGTGTATCTCAAGGGCAAGTATCCTAAATATTCTGTTTTTATACAGTGTGTAGTGGGTTTTAAATCTTTTGGCATTATCGCTTTTCAAAATATGCTTTGGTTTAAAAGGAATATATATTCATGCTTAGATAATAATTTCAGATTTATTCAGTAGTACGTTTTAGAAAAATAATGTTAATTTGTTTGTTCAGCATTACAAAGTTTCCTGGTAACTACAAGATGTCTGGCAATGACATCAACCATTATTTTCATGAAATGTAAATCTGGAGGAGCTCACCACATATGACATTTATAGGCATCATGTAGTATATTTTCCCAGCTGCATTTGGATGAGATAAAACTTCTGTTTTTCTTTTAGTAACTTGTTAGTTATATATAGGATAAAAAGCAGGAGAGAAACATAAATGCTATCTTAAAAGCAATTGGATTACAGAATGACCAACACTTAAAAAATGTTTGTATGGGGCAGAGTAAAAGAATAGTCTTAATCATTAGCTGACATACTTCAGAATACCAGCTGGTAGTTCAAAACCTGATCTTAATTAAGAATGGCTTACTTAACAAATGTTCTTTATATACCCTATCTCCAGTTCTGTGATCTCTTGTTCTATGTAGACACAGTTCTTCAAACAAGTCATATTTACTGCTTCCCTTTCTTTCATGTGACATGTTTTCGTGTTTACTTCACTTTTAATCTAGTAAGCTTCATCTAAATGTAAACTCTCAAAATTGCACTGTATGTTTTGAAATAATTTTTAAATTATTTCATGTTATATCAGAACCCCATCTGATATAACACTTTTATTTTAATATCATGTTTTGTTGTCTGTGTGTACTGTTCTCAGCTACCTTTTTTTTTTAATTTTTTATTTTTATTTTTGGAGGCAGAGTTTTGCTCTTGTTGCCCAGGCTGGAGTGCAGTGGTGCGATCTCAGCTCACTGCAAACTCCGTCTCCCACGTTCAAGCTATTCTCCTTCCTCAGCCTCCTGAGTAGCTGTGATTACAGGCATGCGCCAGCACACCCAGCTAATTTTTGCATTTTTAGTAGAGACTGAGTCTCACCATGTTAGTCAGGCTGGTCACAAACTCCTGACCTCAGATGATCCGCCCACCTCGGCCTCCCAAAGTGCTGGGATTACAGACGCCTGGCCTGTCAGCTGCTTAAATAAGAATTAAATGAACTATTTTGCTCTTCTTTCTTCTCTAAGAAATAGTTTCTAATCAAGTACAACTTAAAAGATGAGATATTTCTTAAATCTGTTATCTCAAGCTTCCATGTAAAGCTCAGTTTACTCATAAAAATATTTTGAGATATTACCTGATCATCCTCTTTATTCCCTCACCTTACAATCTTAGTTCAATCTGCTTGATATCTACCTTTAGCCTCAGCTTTCCTAGACATTTTTTGTACATATTGTATTAGGTATTGTTCTAAACTGTTTATCTGCTTAATTACTTCTCTCAAAAATTTTAGAGGCAAAGCCCAAATATTTTTAGTCTGGTATAAAACCACTCAATGTATAATAGTTATATGTATTCTGCTATCCTTAGAAATAGTTGTCAACTCTGCTTTTGAGTTTTTCATTTATTTATTGTGTATGTAATATACACAAAGGTTGTACTACATTTTTTGGGTAAATACCAAAGAAATAGAAAGCATGGCCACATCCTTGAAGGTACTTATTTAAAATTTACTTGAGAACATAAAACATAAACACAGGGGCTATGAAAACAGTTAAAATAAAACATCACTTTGTGGTGATCTCACTGAAATATTTAACCAAAATGTTCCCTACCAAAATGGTTGATTTGGACCTAATCCTGAAAAACAAATTAATGTTGTAGGATATTCTACAGAACAACTGAATTCTAAAGTGTCAATATCATAACAACCAAAAAAGTTGGAGGGAGGCTTCTGTAGACTAGAGAGACATAGAAACCAAATGTAATGTATGGTCTGATCAGATCCTTGATCAAAAATGATAACATCTTTGTTCATAGACAATAGTACATGCTGAGGTAATTAGGGGTTAAATATGAATGGCAACTATTTGCTTTCAAATAGGTCAGAAAAAATTGAGTATGTATGGGCATACATAGAGAAAAAAGATAAACAAAAGTGACAAAATGTTAATAATTAGTGAATCTGGGTGAAGAGTACAGGGATGTTCACTGTACTATTTTTTCATCTTTTCTGTAGTTTAGAAATGTTTTAAATAAAAAGTTGAAAAGTTAAAAGAAGGATCTTAAAAGATAAACATTTGAGAATATAAGGTATGAGAAACTAAGCAATTAGAATAAGGCGTGGACTCAGTCATTAAAGATATTTTTGAGATGGACTTTACTTAGTTAATAGATAGGAATTGGCAAGAGATGGGTAATCAATCAACTCTTCTAGTTGAAAAATGGAGTTTGCTTTGCTGTCATGTAAATATCTTTACATTAGAGAACATCATGTCTTTAAAGTAGCCATACCAAATACGTGATTAGCAACATCTTTTATGATTTTTCAAAAAAATTCTTTTTTGCTTTCATATGTATAGGTCTACGATTATATTTAACTCCTTTTGTTAAAACATTGGAAATATCTAGAATTTGTATTCTCTGAAGAACAACGTAAATTTTTTTCTTTTAATTCACTCTCAAGCCAACTTTAGGTTATCTGCATTAGAGCCCACGGTTCACCAGGAGTTGCAGATACTTTTCAGAGCAGCACTTTATATGAATTTTCTCCACCTATAATATGTATGCTAATCACTGGTTAAAATGCAGATTCAGATTCAGAAGGATCAAAATGGAGCCCAGTTTTCAATTTCTAAACAACTCCCACTTGATGCCAAAATTAATGCTGCTGGTCTTTAAACTGCGGTTTGAGTAACAAAGATCCAGATGATGATTCTCAGTAGGGATATGGGAAGATGAATATTTTAGTCTTCCCAGGATGGTAGGGTACTTATCTTTAACTTATTATTCCTACCTCCCCTACAAAATCCACATTTCTTACTTAGACCCAGAGGCCCTTTTTAATCTAGCCCTTGTGTGCACCAACTTCTTACCCACTAGCCACACTGGCCTTGTGTTTCATTGAATGCGCCAAGCCTTTCCCATTTTAAGGACTCTGCACTTATCCTTTCCTCTTAGAATGCACTTCTCCTGACTTCTTCAAGAGTTGGCTTCATGTTATCCATTTAAGGTTTAATGACATCCTCTTAGAAAAACCATGCCTTTCCATCCTACGTATTAATTACCTCTTCTAAGTTACTGTGTACCATATCACTCTTGTTGTGTCTTCTCTGGTACTAATCAGCTTACTAACTTATCTTACATATTGGTTTGTTTACTGCCGGTTTTTTCCTCTATTACAAGATCTTTAAGGACAGGAACTTTGTCTGTCTTGTTCACCACTATATCCCTTATGTTTAGCATAGTGCCTGAGACATAGTAGAAACTACATTTTTTGTTAAATAAATGCTGAATGAATGAACAAATGGACCAACATAGATTTTGATAGCGGTAGATGATAATAATTACTGGCAGAGTGAGCCCCTCTGATTGACAGCAGTATGATCTATTCTTATCTCTCAGCTGGATTGGGAACCAGCCCCCTGCCATATACTCCTAAAATAGGTTGAGCAGCACAGCTCTGAACTTTGGTGAAGATATGTTCAATTACTGCAAACTTTTCTTATATTTTTATCCAACCACTACTTTGTTTTCCTGTTAGTGTAGAAAACTTTCTTCCTGGCTTAGTCTCATAAAAGTACCCACAGCCATACAAGAAATGTTTAAGTAAATGCATCAGTGGGAGTTCAGTATATAGTAATTACTCAAGTTAATAGTAGCATTCATTCAACAGATAGTAATTACAGAGTTGGAATTTGGCCAGAATGTTCAGGATGGCATCCCTGCTCTTTTAGATGGTGAAAACAAATGCTTTTGTGATCACAGATAATCATAATATTGAGGTTGATCTGTTAAGAATATAGGTCAAGACACTACTGTTAGTGAGATGGGTGCTTCTTAGCTTTTTCCTGTAACATCAGTTCAGGTCTGATTCAACTAACAAAAAACCCCAACACCATTACCTATATTGTTTGTGTTTTTCCTTAAGGTCTCTTCTTATTTCTTGCTAGCCCGACTTAAGTCATCAGATCCAACAAAAATCACAGTTTACTCTCTGCTTCAGGCTAGCTGCTTTTCATGTACTATATCTGACTACTGCATCTGACTACATTCTTCTTGGTAACATATTTCAATCAGAGTATGAAAATTTTCTATGACTTAAGTTACTATAGTGGCCTTATTTCTTCTCCCATGCCAGAGTTTTCAGTGTCTTCAGTCTCCTTAACTTTAATTGATACTATTAAGTTTTGCTCCTTTTTTGCCTATCACTTTACCTTTCATTTGTGCCAAGTATAGTCAGTAAGAATCCATAAAATGAACAGTAGAAGTTTGCTTACCTAATCTCAGTGTCCTCTTCTTACTCCTCTGTATTTTCGAACCTTACCTCAAGGTCTTCGGCAGCATGCCCAAGAGAAATACCAGAAGAAAACAAACTGAAAGACAAAGCAAGTGGTACAGGGAGGTGAGAAGGCAGATCATGACAGAGCAGAACTGGGACTAGACTGATGAGAGAGAAAAGATGAACGTGAAAGAGTAGAGACCAGGAAAGTTATGGAGAACTAAGGATAAATGTTAAACGTGTAAAAGGAGAAGTGGCCGAATTAATACTTTAAAAATAAAACGTTTGAAAGTACTGTTTTTCAAAGGGAGTTACTTATATTATTTCCTTGGAGAACAGTTTTGAAGAGGAGATAAAGATAATATGGAATTTCAGCAGTATGTAAATGATACTTTTTTTTTTTTTTTTTTTTTTTGGAGACACGGTCTTGCTCTGTCGCCCAGGCTAGACCAGGCTGGAGTGCAGTGGTGCGATCTTGGCCCACTGCAACCTCCACCTCCCGGGTCCAAGTGATTCTCCTGTCTCAGCCTCCCGTGTAGCTAAAATTACAGACATGAGCCACCACGCCTGGCTAACTTTTTGTATTTTAGTAGAGACGGGGTTTTACCATGTTGCCTTGGCTGGTCTCAAACCCCTGAGCTCAGGAAATCTGCCTGCCTCAGCTTTCCAAACTGCTAGGATTATAGGCATGAGCCACCACACCTGGCCAACATTTTCAAATGCTCAGACTGTTTTCTAGATTAGTGTGAATCATGTTAGCCGTATTGACATTATTTATTTGCTTCACACTTTTTTCTTCATAAAGAGAAGGTAAACCTCAGTTCAGCATCTTTTGATTTACTGCAAATTTTAAATCAGCCACAGCTATGTTAATGAAACTTTAACATATTGCCTTAGTTAAATGCTGATGAGATGAAAGAAAAATACATATGCCAGATATATTACATATGTAGCCTTTAGTATGCTTTTAGTTTGAGCTTAGAAAGAAATTCTGTGTGTTTCGAGGACTTTAACAATAGTAGAGGCCAGGTGCAGTGGCTTAGGCCTGTGAGCACTTTGGGATTCTGGGAGGCTGAGGTGGGAGGATCGCTTGAGCCCAGGAGTTCAAGAACAGCCCTGCTAACTACTCTACCAAAAAAAGAAGAAAAAGAAGTTAAATCTTGGCTGGGCGTGGTAGTGCATTCCTGCAGTGCTAGCTACTGTGAGACTTGAGGTGGGAGGACCACTTGAGCCTAGGAGTTAGAGGTTACAGTGAGTTATGATCATGCCACTATACTCTCCGGCATGGGTGACAGAATGAGATTCTGTCTCAAGAAAGAAAAAAAAAAAAGAGAAAAAACAATGCAGTCTAGAAAATTTTAAAGCAATAATAATCACCTGAATTTACCTCAGATAGCGTGAATTTAGGAAGTAAAATTCAAAATCCTACATAGATATTTAGACGTAGTCTCTTGGTTTCAACCAGGAGTACTCAGCAACCCCATTGGCTACCCAAGATAATAAAAAGACAAGGGAGCAAATGTCAAGGGTTATTGTTAAAATGGTTGTCCAGTAAAGAGAGTAGTGATCAGGGTGAATTGGAAGTTGATATGATAATAAAGTTAATGAATGAATTCACAAGGAAATAAACAATTGTGAGAGTTATATCAACAGAGCTTTGAGATGCTAGAGAGGTGGAGTAGTTTTGAATGACTGGATCTGAGGGATTGCCTTAGTAGTGGATAAAAGTTGAGATTTTCAGTGTCCAAGTTGGTTAAAGCAGAATCATGATATGGGGGAGGAAGACAGAGCAATATGACCAAATAGAGGCCTTCAGCAATTGTCCCCCAGCAGGAACATCAAATTGAAAAACTGTCCACACAAAAAAGCACCCCCGTAAGAACCAAAATCAGGTGAGCAATCATAGTACCTAGTTTTAATATATTAAGGAACGAAGCACTGAAGAGGATAGGAAACACAGTCTTGTATCTCCTACACCACCCCTCCCCCATTCCTCCTGGTACCTGCCACATGGTGCAGAAAGAGAATCTGCACCCTGGGGATGGGGAGAGCACAGTGATTGTGGGACTTTGCATTTGCATATGGTGCTGCCCTGTCACAACAGAAGGTAACATGGGGCAGAGCTCAGCTGGTGCCCACAGAAGGAACATTTAGACGGCTCTAGCCAGAGGTTAATCTTCCATCTCAGCAGTTAGTATCTCAGTTCCAGCAAGCCCGGCCACCATGGGCTGAAGTGCTCGGGGGTCCTAAATATTGATAAAGGAGTCAATTCAGCAAGAGAATGTAAAATGTTTAAACATATGTCTATCCAACACTGGAGCATCCAGCAAACATTACTAGAGCTAAAGAGAGAGATAGACCCCATTACAATAATAGCTGAAGACTTAAAGACCCCTCTTTCAGCACTGGACAGAACACCCAGACAGAAAAATCACAAAGAAACACCATGCTTAATCTGCAACATACACCAAATGGACCTACTAAATATTTACAGAACATTTCATACCATGACTGCAGAATACACATTCTTCTCAACACATGGATCATTCTCAAAGATAGATCACGTGTTAGGTCACAAAACAAGTCTTAAAGAGTTCAAAAAAAAATTTGAAATAATATCAAATATCTTCTCTGATCACAGTGGAATAAAACTAGAAACCAATAGCAAGACACATGGAAATTAAACAACATGCTCTTGAGTGACGAATGGGTCAATAAAGAAATTAAGAAGGAAATTTAACAATTTCTTAAAAGAAATGAAAATGGAAATACAACCTTCCAAAATGTATGGGATACAGCAAAATCTGTGCTAACAGGAAAGTTTATAGCAATCAGTGCCTATATCAGAAAAACAGAAAAACGTCAAATAAACAACCTAGTGATGCATCTTAAAGAGCTAGAAGAGCAAGAGCAAACCAAATCCAAAATGAATAGAAGAAATAATGATGATCTGAAGAGAAATAAATGAAATTGAAACAAAAAAAATACAGAAAGATCAGTAATCCCAGCACTTTGGGAGGCCGAGGCAGGCAGATCACGAGGTCAAGAGATCGAGACCATCCTGGCCAACATGGTGAAACCCCATCTCCACTAAAAATACAAAAATTATCTGGGTGCTGTAGTCCCAGCTACTCGGCAGGCTGAGGCAGGAGAATTGCTTGAACCCGGGAGGCGGAGGTTGCAGTGAGCTGAGATCACGTCACTGCATTCCAGCCTGGCGACAGAGCAAGACTCCGTCTCAAAAAAAAAAAAAAAGGTTTTTTGAAGAGATAAACAAAATCAAGAAACTTTTAGTCCAAGATAAAAAGGGAGACCTTACAACTAATACCACAGAAATTCAAAGGATCATTAGAGGCTACTATGAGCAACTATATGCCAGTAAATTGGAAAACCTAGAAGAAATGAGAAGCCTTGTGGTAGTGTAGACATTACCCAGCTTCCTGGGCTTTTTTCACTTTGTGTTGAAGGACACACATTGGATGAGATATCACTCATCCTCAGGAGAGGGTTTAGTTTAATATTGACCATTCTTAGGAAGCTTCATTGGAGGAAAAAGAATATTTGAATTTGTACCTGACTCTTATTTCTGCCTAAGTCTTTCACCACAGTATATTCCAAGCTCGTACTATGATCTTCCCTGCTATTTAGTTTATATAACACTATTTTTTCAGACCTCAATGTAGCGTCTTTCATTTCCCTCCTACATCACCATGTCCACATTAAATCTCAGCTTCTGGAAAACAGAGGTGAGTTGCTAAATATGTCTTAAGCTCCCTTTAGCCACCATCTTCAATTCCTTTTTCTCTTTGCCATCTTTTTTCCTCTCATTTTTAGTTGAAATACTAGAACTGATTTTCATAGAACCAAAGGTTTATAGGAAATAATGTACCATTAAGTGGCAGCTATAAAGACTTTTCATATTCAGCATATAAAGTATATTAAAGATGTAGGCTCTGGATTATTTAATTTTATATTTTGTTTCTGTTTCATTTGCAATTTGGTATTTTCATTCTGTTTGGTGCCTTAGTTGAAGAATTGGAAAGAACATGAAAACCTCAAATCACATGTATTTGGCTCTTTCAGTTTCAGTGGGGGGAAAAATTGAAAATATCTGCTAAAATGACATGGTATACTTTCTAATGCAACCTAATTTTTATCTGCAGCTCATTTTTGAGATTTTAATTTAAGGATGTATGTGTGTATGGAGCGGCCAAGTAAGGCATATATACCATTTCCATTCTAAAAGCTTCATAATTTCTCTTAGTATGTGAGTTATTAATGCTTCCCCTAAAAGATAAATTCTTCCAGAACTCATTTTTCTCTAGTTTACATTCTCTGACATATAGCTATATCTGCACTGTTTCCCCTCCCTCACCTACCAATAGGCCTTTAATAGGAGGCAGCTATCGTCATTCATTGATATTATTGAGTGTAGTATGAAGTATTCCAGAATATCTCCATGTGACTATCCCTATTCTATGATGTAAGTGAAAGATTGATAAATTGCCAGAATTATGCAACTGACAGTTCTGTGTTTGAGAGGCTGAAGTCATAGCTTGCCGATGCTTTTGGTGCGGTATAGGTTGGTGGACCTCACTGCCCCAATTTTCTGCACTCTATCTAGGTTCTAGAAGAGATTCTTAACCACTTGCTGTTTATCATGCAGAGATTTGCTTATCAAAAATGCATACCATTTTCCATTGAGAAATTGTGTATCACTGCTTTGCAGCTAGTGATACTTAGGTTTATCAAATTCTATATTAACCAGTTATTAGACATTTTAAAACATACTTAGAGAATTTTTCATATTAATGTTTGTATACTTTAATTCCAGTAAGTTAAATATTTAGAAATTTTAAATATTTTGACCTGTATTACATCTCTTAATTTTATTAATCTTTTTATCAACAAGCTTGTGATGTCTGCTGTTAACTCTTAAATATCTTCTGATAACCATCAGCTTTTTAAAAATCATTTTGGTTTAAAGATTACTTTTTATTTGTTGAGTCATTAATAAAAATAAACTTTTATGAACAGCAAGCATCTGAGAAGAAAACGTTTGATATGCTAGAATGTCCCTGTATTGCCTGCTTTAGCATGTGTGTTGGTGGGATGTAGATGCAAATACCCCCACAATGACCTTCCTCCAACCCTATGTAAATGTATTTACAGCATTGTAAAGGATTTCATTGTGCCAGTTTGTTTTCAGAATCATCTTTCACTCTTTTTTGAGTGTAATGATAGTAGCTGTCTCTATGATGAATTTTAGTAGTTGCTGATTACACTATACTTTCCTTAGTCCTAACCTGTGTTTCAAGCTCTGTAAGAATGGTTTTAGGTTTTTAAATTCCTTACTTGGAAATATTTTGCTATCATCAAATTTCATATTCTTTAAATTGTACATAATGAGTGTGTTCTCCCTTTTTAGGTGCGCTTTGTAAAGAATATAACTTCCTGGAAGGAGATGAAACCAGGATTTTATCATGGACACGTTTCTTACTTGGATTTTGCAAAGTAAGTTACACTAAAATGACACACTAAAGAATGCTTTGTACTTTAGTAACGTAAAAAGGAATAAATTCATTAAATTGTTAGGATTTTCTAATAAAAGAATGTACTGACTTGCCTTTGCCAGTTTTAGAGCTGTAATTTAAATATATCTTCTTAGTGTTTTACTGCCCTCTAGTGTTCATAAATTGGCAATCCTTATATTAATTATATATTAAGTATTACTCTTTAAAGTTTATTATTGTATGTGCCTTGTACAACCAGAATGACACTACTTCAGGAGAGCTCAAGTTATAACCTAGAGGCCAGATTATGACTTACCACATCATTGACTGAGAAAGTAAAAAAGCTCTTACTAAGTTACTGGTGCTCCAGTGTGTCTGCTTCTCAGCCAAGACATAGTGAAGTATACACTTTCCCTTGGGCTACCTTATTTTAGCTTTTAAATTATGATGTGTTATGAGGCTTTTTTAAAAAAAAATTAATGATTTTCTCTTTCTCTCTCCCCCACAACCCCCCGCTTTCCTCTCTTTCCCTCCCTGTCACTCACTCTCTCACTAACTTCTGGACTCAGGTGATCCTTCTGTCTCAGTCTCCCAAAGTGCTGGGATTATAGGCATGAGCCACTGTGCCCGGCCTCTGTCATATTAATAGTTCTCTCAAGAAAGGTTCAGAAAACTATACGCCTGCTCACAGTATTCAAGCACTATGTGGCTTTCTGTAGAGTCTGTGCCATATTATTAATCAGAAAATTAATTAAACGTAATGTTCCAAACATAAGAGTCTTATGGATACATTTGAACTTTTTTGGTAGCACACATAGTACCATTATAGTAAACCTCAAATCCAAATGCTTTCCCTAAGATTCTTCATTAACTTCAAAAACACTAAAAAAAATTTTTTTATTATTTAAGCTTAGACATGTTCATTCAGTTTTTAAATTAGCTATTATGATTTCAGAGTAACACACCTTGATGTATTAGTCAACTTTAAAAGGCATTTTTTATAAAATTTAAAATAAAAGTGTCCGGGCGCGGTGGCTCAAGCCTGTAATCCCAGCACTTTGGGAGGCCGAGACGGGCGGATCACGAGGTCAGGAGATCGAGACCATCCTGGCTAACACGATGAAACCCCGTCTCTACTAAAAGATACAAAAAACTAGCCGGGCGTGGTGGCGGGCACCTGTAGTCCCAGCTACTCCGGAGGCTGAGGCAGGAGAATGGCGTGAACCCGGGAGGCGGAGCTTGCAGTGAGCCGACATCCGGCCACTGCAATCCAGCCTGGGCGACAGAGCGAGACTCCGTCTCAAAAAAAAAAAAAAACAAAAAAAAAAAAATAAAAGTGATATCCCACTCTCAGTTTTACTTCTTAATTTTGAAAAGAAAAAGTAGAATAAAATATTACTGATTAAAACTGATAATCTTAACTTTTTGGGAAATCATGTAATTAAAAAAGAATCACCCAAATATTACATACATAAAATGATATATTCCTATTTCTAGTTCCTCTCATAGTACTCAAGATCTTTCAATAAAATTGTAGCTTTAAAGTTAGATGTATGTTTTTCTATAAATAATTCATACTGCAATATTGAAAATATTTTATAGCCAGCTTTAAAATAAACTAATTATTTTTTTCTTTGCATAGGCATTGAACCAATTTCATAAGCTTCGTTCATGTGCATATTTTCCCTCAGGGCTGCGTTATCCTTGAATTAAATGTTTGTTACCCTTTCACCTAAATGATTTATTTTTTCCACACACAGCTTGGTTTCTAATAGTCTAGGTTTTCATTATTAAAATTATATATTGAGTGCTTTTGCTTTTGGCAAAGTCTTGTACTTAGAACAAAACTCTGATATATGCTGAGGTTCTTGTAGTTGAAAAAATAAAGCTTTTTGAAGAGATTAATCTCATTTATTAAATGCTGACATGAATTTTTAAGGGTTGGAATACTTTCGTAGTGAGTCTTAAGTTATTTGAAGGGAAAAGTATTGTGAAAATTTTTCATAGATTTTTCCAAGATTTTAAACAAATACCTAAACAAAATCAGCCTAGGTGAAATGTATTTTGATGTATCTGTGTAGTCAAGAACTGTTGTAGATGTAACTAGTATCCTCAAATATCTTTTAGCTTAATAGCCATATGCTCCATAAATGGGGAAGGAGAGGAAAGAAACATCGCCTTACCAATTTTTAAATTACAGTCGTCCCTGGGGTATGTCCAGGGGATTGGTTCTTGGACTGCCTGAGTGTATAAAAATCACATACGCAAGTCCCTTCGTTGGCCCTGTGAAACCCACAGATTTGAACGTCAGCCCTTCTTGTACACAGGTTTCACATCTCTCAAATACTGTATCTGTGTCTGGTTGAAAAAAATCTATGTATGCATGGACCTGCGCAGTTCAGACTCATATTGTTCAAGGGTCAGTTGTGCTTTATTCTTCAAAACAATATTCTTGACTGGCATAGTACTTTGTGGAGTCCACTAAAATACTTGCTTTCAAGAGAAAGTGGTGAATTTGGCAAAATACTTATTTAACACATAGTTTTTTAAAACTTACCTTAGCAGAGACATTAAAACAAGTGTAAGCCCCAAGAAACCTAGGAAATAAGATAGAGAAATAAAAAATGAAAGCTCCTTTCTAGTTTAGCCTGACCAAAATACACATTATATTCGCAGGCTTGTCTGTTCAAGCCATGTTTTGATTACATATATTTGTTTTTTACTGAACTTTAGAATAACAAAAATATCTTTTTTACATTTTTGCATTCCTATCCCATCTTGCTTCTTTTTGTCTGAATCTTATTCTTTGATTTTTTAGAAGTATATTTCCTAGTTCTTCCTTTCTATTTTTTCCCTTTAATGTTAGGTTATGTTTTGTTTTCTTTTTAGTTGGTGGATGATACAATTTTAAGATAATGTAGATATAAATTATTATAAATTTGAAAAATTTCCAGTTTAAAATTGTATATAGGTTGAACATTTTCAAAATGTCATAGTATGCAGGAAATACAAAGTTGAATAAGTTGCAGTTCTTGAACTTAATGAGTTCACTGAAATCTTTTTTTCTGTAACTATCAGTTCATTATGTTTTATTATAAACAGTAAAAATATTACGTATTCCTCCCCTTTTAAATGTATACTATTCATTTTTTAATAGCATCTATTATCCCATTTTGATTTTCTTCAAACTTTAGAAAATTAAAATGTTAGAAGTCTCTTTCAAAAACACTTCTTCGGTAATAAACATTTTCATTTATAATGAATAATAGCTAAAAGAACACTTTTAATGCTGTACTTTCTGTCAGACTCTGCTAAGATTTTTATGCTCTAACTACCTCAGTGTCACATGTCAGCATCTGTCTTGAGAGGTATTTGAAAATTATTTTTGATATAACAGTTTTATTCAGGCATATATCAGGTATGTACCTTTGTGGTTGTCCCCAGAAATGAGAATGAGTTTTCACTGCTGTAATTTTGGTTTCTTCATATTGCCTCTAGTATTATTTTCAGAACAAATGAAGTGAATCAGTAAAGAAGCAGCTATGTTGCAACAAGAAACAACTAAATGCTTCATTAGGTCTGAAATTCTAAACAGTAATCAAGTGACATTTTAGGTCTAAATAGAATTAGTTAATATATAGAATCATGTGAGATTGTCCTTTCTACCTAATACTTCTCTGCTAAACCAGATGACGTTTGCCCCATTTTCTACAACTTTTAACAAATATGTCACAACATTGTAGATACTATAGAAAATTATTTTAATCATTCCAGACAATATGTGGGATTGCATTTTTATTAACCTTGTACTACTAGCTCTTTCTACAGCATTGATCCTGTAGACTGCTAAGAGGGAACTCTGAAGTCTGTCTCTGAAATCAGACAGATCTGCCATTAAATCCACTTAGACTCCTTGCTAACTGTGTGATCTCAGCCACATTGTTTCAGATCTTTGATCTTCAGTGTCCTGTTTTTAATTTGAGAATAATTAAAATAATTACTTCATGGGGTGGTGGTGAGGATTAAATGTGATAATGTAGATGAAGCACTTAGTTCTGTGCCTCAGAGCAGTATTATGATTCCTACTATGATTCTTTTTAAAATTCTGTCTTCTTACAGTTAGCATATTGTCTTAACTGGTATTTTCTTCTTCTTGTCTGAATCTCTGCTGGTCCTTATTTCCAACTCTTAGTTAGGCATTGTATAAGACTCTTTCTTGGCCTCCATTATTCTCTTTTGGAAGGTTTACACATTCTAATCTGTCATGACAACCAAACAAGAAACTTTCAAGTAATCTTGGACAACTTTTTTTTATCACCACCTATATCTTATCAGTCATCAAGTCTTTTGAGTGTCTTCATTTAGCATGATGCTTTTGATGACCTTCATCTAATTTGATGCACAATATCAGTACTATTTTGCTAAATAGTACTTCATGTATGAGTATACTTCGATTTTTTTTTTTTTAATTCTTGAAAGTCAGTTTCTTATTTATTTATTTATTTATTTATTTTATTATACTTTAAGTTCTAGGGTACATGTGCACAATGTGCAGGTTTGTTACATACGTATACATGTGCCCTCTTGGTGTGCCGCACCCATTAACTCGTCATTTACATTAGGTATATCTCCTAATGCTATCCTTCCCCCCTACCCCCTCCCCACAATAGGACCCAGTGTGTGATGTTCCCCTTCCTGTGTCCAAGTGATCTCATTGTTCAATTCCCACCTATGAGTGAGAACATGCAGTATTTGGTTTTCTGTTCTTGCGATAGTTTGCTGAGAATGATGGTTTCCAGCTGCATCCATGTGCCTACAAAGGACACAAACTCGTCCTTTTTTATGGCTGCATAGTATTCCATGGTGTATATGTGCCACATTTTCTTAATCCAGTCTGTCACTGATGGACATTTGGGTTGATTCCAAGTCTTTGCTATTGTGAATAGTGCCACAATAAACATACGTGTGCATGTGTCTTTATAGCAGCATGACTTATAATCCTTTGGGTATATCCCCAGTAATGGAATGGCTGGGTCAAATGGTATTTCTAGTTCTAGATCCTTGAGGAATCGCCACACTGTTTTCCACAATGGTTGAACTAGTTTACAGTCCCACCAACAGTGTAAAAGTGTTCCTATTTCTCCACATCCTCTCCAGCACCTGTTGTTTCCCGATTTTTTAATGATTGCCATTCTAACTGGTGTGAGATGGTATCTCATTGTGGTTTTGATTTGCATTTCTCTGATGGCGAGTGATGATGAGCATTTTTTCATGTGTCTGTTGGCTGTATGAATGTCTTCTTTTGAGAAGTGTCTATTCATATCCTTTGCCCACTTTTTGATGGGGTTGTTTGTTTTTTTTTCTTGTAAATTTGATTGAGTTCTTTATAGGTTCTGGATATTAGCCCTTTGTCAGATGAGTAGATTGCAAAAATTTTCTCCCATTCTGTAGGTTGCCTGTTCACTCTGATGGTAGTTTCTTTTGCTTTGCAGAACCTCTTTAGTTTAATTAGATCCCATTTGTCAATTTTGGCTTTTGTTGCCATTGCTTTTTGTGTTTTAGACATGAAGTCCTTGCCCATGCCTATGTCCTGAATGGTATTGCCTAGGTTTTCTTCTAGGGTTTTTAATGGTTTTAGGTCTAACATTTAAGTCTCTAATCCATCTTGAATTAATTTTCGTATAAGCAGTAAGGAAAGGATCCAGTTTCAGCTTTCTACTTATTGCTAGCCAGTTTTCCCAGCACCATTTATTAAATAGGGAATCCTTTCCCCATTTCTTGTTTTTGTCAGGTTTGTCAAAGATCAGATGGCCGTAGATGTGTGGTATTATTTCTGAGGGCTCTGTTCTGTTTCATTGGTCTATATCTCTGTTTTGGTACCAGTCCCATGCTGTTTTGGTTACTGTAGCCTTGTAGTATAGTTTGAAGTCAGGTAGCGTGATACCTTCAGCTTTGTTCTTTTGGCTTAGGATTGTCTTGGCAATGCGGGGTCTTTTTTGGTTCCATATGAACTTTAAAGCAGTTTTTTCCAATTCTGTGAAGAAAGTCATTGGTAGCTTAGTGGGGATGGCATTGAATCTATAAATTACCTTGGGCAGTATGGCCATTTTCACAATATTGATTCTTCCTATCCCTGAGCATGGTATGTTCCTCCATTTGTTTGTGTCCTCTTTTATTTCACTGAGCAGTGGTTTGTAGTTCTCCTTGAAGAGGTCCTTTACATCCCTTGTAAGTTGGATTCGTAGGTATTTTATTCTCTCTGAAGCTATTGTGAATGGGAGTTCATTCATGATTTGTCTCTCTGTTTGTCTGTTACTGGTGCATAGGAATGCTTGTAATTTTTGCACATCGATTTTGTATCCTGAGACTTTGCTGAAGTTGCTTATCAGCTTAAGGAGATTTTGGGCTGAGACAATGGGGTTTTCTAAATATACAATCATGTCATCTGAAAACAGGGACAATTTGACTTCTTTTCCTAACTGAATACCCTTTATTTCTTTCTCTTGCCTGATTGCCATAGCCAGAACTTCCAACACTATGTTGAATAGGAGTGGTGAGAGAGGGCATCCCTGTCTTGTGCCAGTTTTCAAAGGGAATGCTTCCAGTTTTTGCCCATTCAGTATGATATTGGCTGTGGGTTTGTCATAAATAGCTCTTACTATTTTGAGATACGTTCCATCAATACCGAATTTATTGAGTTTTTAGCATGAAGGGCTGTTGAATTTTGTCAAAGGCCTTTTCTGCATCTATTGAGATAATCATGTGGTTTTTATCTTTGGTTCTGTTTATATACTGGATTACGTTTATTGATTTGCATATGTTGAACCAGCCTTGCATCCCAGGGATGAAGCCCACTTGATCATGGTGGATAAGCTTTTTGATGTGCTGCTGGATTTGGTTTGCCAATATTTTATTGAGGATTTTTGCATCGATGTTCATCAGGGATATTGGTCTAAAATTCTCTTTTTTGTTGTTGTATCTCTGTCAGGCTTTGGTATCAGGTTGATGTTGGCCTCGTAAAATGAGTTAGGGAGGATTCCCTCTTTTTCTATTGATTGGAATAGTTTCAGAAGGAATGGTACCAACTCCTCCTTGTACCTCTGGTAGAATTCGGCTGTGAATCTGTCTGGTCCTGGACTTTTTTTGGTCGTTAGGCTATTAAGTATTGCCTCAATTTCAGAGCCTGCTCTTGATCTATTCAGGGATTCAACTTCTTCCTGGTTTACTCTTGGGAGAGTGTAAATGTCCAGGAAATTATCCATTTCTTCTAGGTTTTCTAGTTTATTTGCGTAGAGGTGTTTATAGTGTTCTCTGATGGTAGTTTGTATTTCTGTGGGGTCGGTGGTGATATCCCCTTTATCATTTTTTATTGCGTCTATTTGATTCTTTTCTCTTTTCTTCTTTATTGGTCTTGCTAGCGGCCTATCAATTTTGTTGATCTTTTCAAAAAAACAGCTCCTGGATTCATTGATTTTTTTGGAGGGTTTTTTATGTCTGTATCTCCTTCCGTTCTGCTCTGATCTTAGTTATTTCTTGCCTTCTGCTAGCTTTTAAATGTGTTTGCTCTTGCTTCTCTAGTTCTTTTAATTGTGATGTTAGGGTGTCAATTTTAGATCTTTCCTGCTTTCTCTTGTGGGCACTTAGTGCTATAAATTTCCTTCTACACACTGCTTTAAATGTGTCCCAGGGATTCTGGTATGTTGTATCTTTGTTCTCATTGGTTTCAAAGAACATCTTTATTTCTGCCTTCATTTTGTTATGTACCCAGTAGTCATTCAGGAGCAGGTTGTTTAGTTTCCATGTAGTTGAGCGATTTTGATTGAGTTTCTTAGTCCTGAGTTCTAGTTTGATTGCACTGTGGTCTAAGAGACAGTTAATTATGATTTATGTTCTTGTACATTTGCTGAGGAGTGCTTTACTTCCAACTATGTGGTCAATTTTGGAATAAGTGCAATGTGGTGCTGAGAAGAATGTATATTCTGTTGATTGAGGGTGGAGAGTTCTGTAGATGTCTATTAGGTCCGCTTTGTGCAGAGTTGAGTTGAATTCCTGGATATCCTTGTTAACTTTCTGTCTCGTTAATCCGTCTAATGTTGACAGTGGGGTGTTAAAGTTTCCTATTATTATTGTATGGGAGTCTAAGTCTCTTCGTAAGCCTCTAAGGACTTGCTTTATGAATCTGGGTGCTCCTGTATTGGATTCCTGTATATTTAGGATAGTTAGCGCTTCCTGTTGAATTGATCCCTTTACCATTATGTAATGGCCTTCTTTGTCTCTTTTGATCTTTGATGGTTTAAAGTCTGTTTTATCAGAGACTGGGATTGCAACCCCTGCTTTTTTTTGTTTTCCATTTGCTTGGTAGGTCTTCCTCCATCCCTTTATTTTGAGACTATGTGTGCCTCTGCGTGCCTCTGCATGTGAGATGGGTCTCCTGAATACAGCAAACTGATGGGTCTTGACTCTTTATCTAGTTTGCCAGTCTGTGTCTTTTAATTGGAGCATTTAGTCCATTTACATTTAAGGTTAATATTGTTATGTGTGAACTTGTTCCTGTCATTATGGTATTAGCTGGTTATTTTGCTCGCTAGTTGATGCAGTTTCTTCCTAGCATCAATGGACTTTACATTTTGACATGTTTTTGTGATGGCTGGTACCAGTTGTTCCTTTTCATGTTTGGTGCTTCCTTCAGGATCTCTTGTAGGGCAGGCCTGGTGGTGACAAAATCTCTAAGCATTTGCTTGTCTGTAAAGGATTTTATTTCTCCTTCACTTATGAAACTTAGTTTGGCTGGATATGAAATTCTGGGTTGAAAATTCTTTTCTTTAAGTATGTTGAATATTGGCCCCCACTCTCTTCTGGCTTGGAGAGTTTCTGCCAAGAGATCTGCTGTTAGTCTGATGGGCTTCCCTTTGTGTGTAACTCGACCTTTCTCTCTGGCTGCCCTTAACATTCTTTCCTTCATTTCACCTTTGGTGAATCTGACAATTATGTGTCTTGGAGTTGCTCTTCTCGGGGAGTGTCTTTGTGGTGGTCTCTGTATTTCCTGAAGTTGAATGTTGGCCTGCCTTACTAGGTTGGGGAAGTTCTCCTGGATGATATCCTGCAGAGTGTTTTCCAACTTGGTTCCATTTTCCCCGTCACTTTCAGGCACACCAATCAGATGTAGATTTGGTCTTTTCACATAATCCCATATTTCTTGGAGGCTTTGTTCATTTCTTTTTACTCTTTTTTCTCTACACTTCTCTTCTCACTTTATTTCATTCATTTGATCTTCAATCGCTGATACTCTTTCTTCCAGTTGATCGAGTCGGTTACTGAAGCTTGTGCATTTGTCACATAGTTCTCATGTTATGGTTTTCATCTCTGTCAGTTCTTTTAAGGTCTTCTCTGCATTGATTATTCTAGTTATCCATTCATCCATTCTTTTTTCAAGGTTTTTAGTTTCTTTGTGCTGGTTATGTAGTTCCTCCGTTAGCTCTGAGAAGTTTGATCTACTGAAGCCTTCTCTCAAGTCGTCAAAGTCATTCTCCATCCAGCTTTGTTCCGTTGCTGGTGATGAGCTGCGTTCCTTTGGAGGGGGAGATGCACTCTGATTTTTTGAATTTCCAGCTTTTCTGCACTGCTTTTTCCCCATCTTTGTGGTTTTATCTGCCTTTGGTCTTTGATGATGGTGACGTACTGATGGGGTTTTGGTGTGGGTGTCCTTTCTGTTTGTTAGTTTTCCTCCTAACAGTCAGGACCCTCAGCTGTAGGTCTGTTGGAGTTTGTTTGAGGTCCACTCCAGACCCTGTATCAGCAGCGGAGGCTGCAGGAGATAGAATATTGCTGAACAGCAAGTGTTGCTGTCTGATTCTTGCTCTGGAAGCTTCGTCTCAGGGGTGTACCCTGCCGTGTGAGGTGTGAGGTGTTGGTCTGCACCTAGTGGGGGATGTCTCCCAGTTATGCTACTCAGGGGTCAGGGACCCACTTGAGCAGGCAGTCTGTCCGTTCTTAGATCTCACCCTCCATGCTGGGAGATCCACTGCTCTCTTCAAAGCTTTGAGACAGGGGCATTTACCTCTGTTGAGGTTTCTGCTGCTTTTTGTTTAGCTATGCCCTGTCCCCAGAGCGGCTCTTGTTTTCTAACTGGCTGAGCTGAGTGGTCCAGTTGCTATTTTTAATCATGCCCATTATCTGTTATAATCCCTTGTTTCCAGCCCTTTGTGTCTATATAACTGTTCCCTAAGTTACATGTGATAGTTCATATCTGTTTTCAAAATGAGTTCACAGATTATGTCTCATTAAAATCATACTTCCTAATAAATGCCACCCAAAGCCATTCCACACATAGTCATTTTCCTGGACAGCAAAAAGAGTTTTGTAAAATGCCATATTCCCTTTTACTGCTGCCTGGTAATTGCTGTCTGCTCTACATGTCAGGGACTAGGTGAAAGGAGGAAACATTAGTAGGAGATGTTCTTCTGTGAGGAGATTATTCCCAAAGGAATGGCTTGGGATGGAGCAATGGCTAATAATGGAGAGGATAGAGAGGATTCCCAGGAATCTCAGTCTTAAGAATGGAATCACTAACCCATTGCCCTGTAATCTCTCCTTGTAGTTTCCTATTAAAAACCTCTCAGCTCTGTGAGCTAAGGGAGCAGCAATGCATTGCTGTTGCCTCCTTACTTTCTTACTACTCAGTGTACTGTCTCACAGAAAGGCACTTTTGTTAGTGGCTGATTCACAACAGTCTCCTCAACCTAATTCTATTAATATTCAGCACCTGTGTGTTGGGCACAGTGCTGAGCACTAGTGATAAAGCCATGAACAAGAGAGAAATAGTCCCCACCCTGGTGGAACTTCTACTCTAATACCGAATGTGACAGTGCTATGTGTTTGCAACAGTACTGTTTTCTTCTTTTAAAAAAATTGTGAAAGAAATTTTTACTGCACTATTGGTACTATGCCTACCCTCAAGTGGCTTATAATGCTGTTTGGGAGAAAGACTTACAGGAGAAACACTAGTAGGATAAGCTAAGAGTTAAGTTGCTTGATAGCTCTTAGGTACAGGAGGTGTCAAATGAAAGCAAATAGAGCTGTATGCTAGAGTCATCAGGAAGAGAGGTCACAAGATTTTGTTATAGCCCCTCTGTTAATTCCAAAACAGCAGCCAATGACCTTTTAATATGAGTCGTGTCATGGTGCTTCTCTGCTTAAATCTTTCAGTGACCTCCCTCCTGACTCTGTATAAAGTAATGCTTGTAACAGTATGGAAGACCCACACAATCTGCACTCACCCCACCTCACCCCCACCTCTCTTATCTTCTGTGGTATTCCCTTTTTGATTCTACAGGCAGCTTGATCTCCTTGCTCTTCCTCAAAACACCTGGAACTTAGCTGCCTCAAGGGCCTCTTACTTGGAAATCCCATCTTTCCAGAACACTTTCTCCCAGATGTTTGCATGGTACCTTCCTCATTACATAAGACTAGTGATGTCTTCCCGAAAAACACTATTTTGAATTGTATTCTCCCTCACCTCCTTAGCACTCTTTATTCCCTTTCACTGAATTATTTTTCTCCTTTGCACTTTTTATCATCTGTAATATATGCTTATTTATTTGTTTATTGCCTGTCTGTGCCAAGTAGAATGTCAGCTCTTAGAAGGACAAGAAATTTAGTCTTTTTGTTCATTGTTGTATTCCTGGTACCTAGAATAGTATTATATCTGGCAATATTAGGTGCATACAAAAAGTATTTTTGAATGAATTAATGTAGAAAAAGAAAAGAAAAATGAGAGTGACACTCAAGGAAGACAGAATAAGCAAAGATATTTAAAGAGAAATAGAATAAGTACTGATACGGGAGGAGATAAAAAAGGCCAACCTAACTATAACAGATAAATGGTTTCTTGTTTGAGGAGAGTTAAAGAAAGTTAGGTCACTAAGGTGGTACCTAAGACATAAGGTAAAAGAATCCTAAGACAACCAGCAAAGGAGTTTGGGTTTCGTATCAATACATCAGTAGAGTTATTTCAGATTCGTAAGAAGAGTGATTTAACAAATAATGTTTAGGAACATCCTTTGAGAATTGGCATGGAAGATAGATTGAAAGGGAGAGAAACTGGATGTTAGAAAACTATATTACTGCAGTAATCTAAGCAAGAGGCTGAGTGAAAGGGAAGTGGTAAAGAGAAAGAATGATGAAGACAGGTCACATCTGTGAGAAAGCTTACAAAACAATCAAAACGACTTTGAAATTTTATGAAATGAACTATTATGGAAAAGTAAGAATCAACATAGTAGCTGTAAAATTTTAAGACTGGGGACAAGGGAGTATAGTAAAACAGGGAGCCAGTTGTACAGTTCTAGGGTCTGCAAGGGTTGCTAAAGTAAAAGTCTTCAGTGTTCCATCAACTCTGTCATTCCCTAAGAAAATAATGCTGAAAACCTAGTGTCTTTCACTTCTATCTTGTCTTTAAAATCAGCAACAGAAGGTAGATTGATAATGGTCAACTTGTGTTCACTGATGCTGTATCGTTTGATGGTGTTCAGAAAACACTATCAAATCTGGCTAGTTTGATGAGCCAGAAGTGAGAAATCATTGCTACATAGTTAATGCAGATTTGAATTTTTCTGTAGCACCAGATGATCTATTCAGGAATGTAATAAAACAATTTTTAAAATAAGTTCATTTTTTAAAATTATAAATATTAGATTCTTTCCTAGTAATATGTGGGTACTAATTTGAGAAGGGATTTTCTACTTGGGCTTAAAGTATAATGAAGACATAGAAGTAAAATGTTTTATATACTTCTTGCTGGTAAAATTTAAAATTATTTTTCATTCATTTTTATCTCCTTTCCTTTATCTTCAGACGTAACTTTTAAATTCATATTTCTTGTTTACTATATTCTGACATGAATAATCATGAAATAGTTCCCAAGAGCCACACATACAAATTATTTAAATTAATTCATGTTCTTTTTTCCTTATAGGACCAGTACTTCAGACTTAAACATATAATTTCAGGGCACTCCTAAACAGATTGAAAATGTTGATTTCACCTTTGAAATTTTGTTTTATTTCAGATTTGGTGTGAAGAAGAAACCAATTTACATTAATGTCATAAGGGATCCTATTGAGAGGCTAGTTTCTTATTATTACTTTCTGAGATTTGGAGATGATTATAGACCAGGGTTACGGAGACGAAAACAAGGAGACAAAAAGGTAATATTTTAGTTTTAAGATTTTTATAAAGATAATTGTTTATGAAATGCAGTGAGCAGTGTGCTTTTAAAATTTGATGTTAATTATAAATGTATTACCTGCTTATTGTGGAAATTTTGAAGAGAACCCAAAATATGAAGAAGCAAAATGAAGTTACATAGCTGATATATTGTAATATACATTTTTTTGTGATTTTTTAAAATATTTCTTTTCTAGGGCAGAATCATGTTTTCTTTATGGTTCTGTTAACAATTTTCTGTGCGATTATTGTAATTATTCACTAATATGATATATTTTTGTATATTTTTTGATTCTCTTAGTATTGATGGCTGTTTATATTTGTGATCATCAGCTTAAGGACAGTATTTTGCTAAGCAGCTGTTTTTTTCTGGCAAGAAGAGAATAATGGCTCAACAAAGTTCATAACAGGCTCAGATTTTGGTTGTTTTCCATTTCATTGCATTTTCTAGAGTATTACCAGAGTTATATTTCTAAGAAATCAAACTGATTTGTCACTTCTCTGGTGGAAAACCTTTACTGGGACCTCACTGCTCACAGATTAAGACATAGGAGACACAACTAGACACGATCTCAGAACAAGCTCTCCTGTCTGATTTTCCTTTAGGTGCCCAGTGCTTTGGCCACATGAAATGTCACCATCCTCTGAACTTATTGCTTAAGTTATTAATGCTTCATACTTTTTTACACATGTGTTATTCCCTATATTGAGAATGCCTTTCGTTTACTCTGGAAAACTCTTTATCCACCTTTAAGATGTAGCTCAAACATGACCACTTCCATAAAGTCTTTTCTGATGCCTCTAGGCAGTTAGTCATATCTCTTTCGGGGCTTCCAGAGCACTTCATTCAAATCTCTTTCTTTTAAGCATTTATTTTGTGATATTTGGATTACCAGTTTACATACTGTCTTCTCCAAAATGTGGTGAATTTCCTGAAGCATATATTTAATTCATCTTTGTTTCCTCAGAATTTAACATCATACCTAGGTTACCTGTAAGTGCTTAACAAATGGTTGAGTGTGTGAATTCTGCACATTTTAAACCTAAACTATTACACAGTAGCGATGCCAGATATTTGGTATGTTATGATAATTAACACCCAACAATATTTTTTCTAAATTAGTTGTATCCTCTGTGTCACATGATGGGACAGTGGTTTTTTGTTTTGTTTTCCTTTTTAATGATTTCTAGAAATTGCTGTTTCTTTAGTCTCAAAGTTTTAGGCAGAAGGTACTGATCCAGAGATAACTAACCAAATCTGTTTTCTTAAATAATGCTATCTCTTAGCATTATTTAATCTTCTAGAAATATTTATTATGGAGATTCTGAAAAGTTTTATAAAATCTATTAGTATAACTCTTACAACTTACTACTTTATAATTTATTGATATTTATTTCTAAATTCACTTGTGCACTTTCTTTTTATTTTTTGTATTAGCCCTATGTACACTAACTCTTGACTCAGTAAATGTTAGTATCTGTCTCCCTCCTTTGACCAAAGTAATATTAGCGTTAGTGTTGGAAAGGAAAAGATTGCAGTCATGTAGGCCCCTATATCCATCATTTGTCATTGTCAGCCCTGGATAGCATGGTTCTGTGGTTCCTAGCCTGTGTAGTTTGGGTGATTGGGTAATAATAACTAATAATTATTAACAGTAATTATTAACAGTAACAGTATTAACTAATAATAGCTCACATTTACTGTATACTATACCAAGCAGTGTTTTAAGTTATTTCATATGTATTTTTTCAGGTAGCTTGCACAACAATTCTATAGGGTGGTTGCTGTTATTGTCCTCATTTTACAGAAAAGGAAACTGGGGGGCACAGAAAAGCTAAGTATTTTGCACGGTGTCATTCAACTAGTAAATGGTAGAGCTGGAATTTAAAACCAAGCACTCTAATTCCAGAGCCCATAGTCTTAACCTCTCTTATATCCTTTGAAAAGGAGAGAAGAAATGCAACATGTCACTGACATTTTTCTGTGAAACATGTTCCAAAGTTGCGTATTCAGTATTCATGAAAAAATCCAGGCAGACGTTTTAACATCGTCTCCCTTTCATGTTTGAAAGTTTTAGGTAGATAGGCCATCCTGGAGCTTTACCTGTTCTTCACCCTGATTATAATAAGGCCTGGGGTTTGTTTTGTTTTGTTTTTTTGTTTTTTTAATGTCATTATGAAATAAACATTAATATACCTGTTTATTTAGATGTAGTGTTGATAACATCAGCAAAATACTATTGCATTGTCTTCTTATGAGGACAGTGCTATCTGTAAATAATTGAATTTATAATAATAAGAAATTACTTTGTTTTATGATTGAATGTACCCTTTCAGTCTTGAAACATATTGGTGATTAGACATTTTTAGTAATTTGGCTTGTTTCTCGTGATACACATGTTGGTTAACCTAATGCTGATATCCTAATGAGTTAAGTGGTGTTTATTGCAAATAACTCCTTAATATCTTTAACTAGCAGGAGTTTTCGTTAAACTTATCTGTAAAGTTGGTAAGACTGCATACATATAACATTTCTAAAGCTGGACAGGTTTTAGAAAGATTGGAGGTTAAAGGGCGGCCATGATTATGTTGGAAATACCTTGCAATGGCGCTTATTCCCAAGAAAGTGTAGATAACTTTATTTCTATAAAATTGTAGATTATTTGCATCTCAAGTGATATTTTGAGGTATATTAAACAGTATTCAGTTCAGCACTTACGGCAACTGTTATGTTTTAAACTGACGTACTCTAGTAATCTGAACTGCTCTGTAGTTACACTTCAAACACATTTTAGATATATGTGCACCTAGGATAGCTTTCACTTGATCTTGTAAAGAATGGAAGGCTTTTGATTTGGGAGATTTCAAATTTGCATGTTTTAGAACTACAGTTTTACTTAATTTAACCTGTGCCCAGCACCTGGAAAATAGGGATATTAAGTAATCCAAAGATGAGCAGTGAATAACTATATCATTCAAATCAGTGGTTCTCAAACTTTTTGATATAAGAATTCTTTTTATACTCTTAAAAATTATTAAGGATTCCATAAAAGAGCTTTTGTTTATGGCTTTTGTTTTGAGTTATATCTATTGATGTTTACCAATATCAGTAAATTTGCCATTTACTGAAAAAAATTTTTAAATATTAAAACACTAAATAGTAAAGCCATCATATGTTAACATAAATTATATTTTAATGCACATAACTATTTCTCCTCCGACAAAAAAATGAAAAGAGTGGCATCGGTTTACATTTTTGCATATCTTTTTAGCATCTGGCTTACTATAGACAGCCGATTTTCTTTTTTTATTTTTATTTTTTTTAATTTTCTGTTTGTTTTGTTTTGTTTTGAACCCTGAGAAACTAGACAGCTGATTTTCATATTTGCTCCTGAATTCAGTTTGTTCAAAATGTTCTTTTGGTTGAATTGAGGAACTGCAGCTTCACACAGATATATAAATGGAAAAGGGAGGATTTTAATAGCCTTTTCAAGAAATTGCGGCTATTCTTTAGTAAACACTAAAACTTGACAAGTGGTAGTTTCAAAAGTTAGTTGCAGTGTAGAATCTGAAACCATAGCAGTGACCTTTTTACACTTTACTACATTAAAATCTGTTGATACGTTTTACACTTGGAATGGATCTTTCAACCAAGCATAATTTTGAAACATCATACATTGGTCATTTGGAACATACTGGTTCACTGACTTATATGGACCTTTCAAATGTTAATGTATTTTGTTATACAGCATTAAAAACTCATATTCATTAATATCACCACTAGTCTCATCAGAAGAGTCATTAAGTATTGGGAGACTGTCAAGCTTATGGTGGCAGATACAAGTTTTCCAAAATTTTATTTTTTGCTTGAAAGCTTAATTTTTATCATTGGCCTATTACAGGATTTCTCAACCTCAACATTATTGTTGTTTTGGGCCAGATAATTCTTTGTCGTGGGGGCTTCTTATACATTGTAGGATGTTTACCGGCATCTCTTACTTCTACCTGGTAGCATCCCCCATACCTCAGCTGTGAGAACCAAAATTGTCTTCAAACATTGCCAAATATCACCTGAGGGTCAGAATAGCTTCCAGCTGAGAACACGTGGGGTATCAACACTGTCAGCTATTCTTTCACCTGACGGACATAGTTTATTCATTTTGAGAAAATACCACCAAATACTCAAATCTGAATAGCTGTAGTTTGGGATATGGTAGATATATAGATATGTAAGGTTTTATTTCTTATTTCTTTTTATGAGCTACAAAATTCGGCACAAATGATAATAAAACCACTTTTTAGAAAATGGCCTAGGCTGGCAAATCTAAGACCATCTAGAAAAATTCAGAAATAATATCAAATGCCTCATGAAAATATTTTATTTCCTCTGTCTTCATCTCTGCTAGAGCTATGCCTTTAATACCCATGTAAATCCCCAAAGCGCAGTCTTTTCAGTAGTCATTTACAAATATTAATTGTGCAAGTGGTTTATATAGCACTATTCTATATGCTCTGGAGGATACAAATGCTACTGCATGATCCACGAATGCTACTTCAGGAAGTTTTCACTGTAGTTGGAAAGACACAACATAACACATAACACATTTAAAAAGCACATGAAACAAGTTATGTAGATAAAGCTATAGACAGACAGACAGACAGATCAACCTATCCTAAGATTCTAAACTAGATCCTAAGAGCTGCCTGTTACAAGGCAGTATGTGATTTTTTTGTTTGTTTGTTTTGTTTTTGTTTTTGAGACGGAGTGTTGCTCTGTCACCAGGCTGGAGTGCAGTGGCTCCATCTCGGCTCACTGCAACTTCCACCTCCTGGGTTCAAGCGATTCTCCTGCCTCAGCCTCCCAAGTAGCTGGGACTACAGGCACAAGCCACCACGCCCAGTTAATTTTTGTATTTTTAGTAGAGATGGGGTTTCACCATGTTAACCAGGATGGTCTCGATCTTGTGACCTTGTGATCTGCCCACCTCGGCCTCCCAAAGTGCTGGGATTACAAGTGTGAGCCACCATGCCCAACCGTGATTAATTTACATGACTTCAAACAAAATAAGAGTGTCTCATCCCACCTACTCTCACCCAATTATTTAACAATTTACCACATTAGATATTTGATAGGTGAGACTTGGATTTATGGCTTACCCATGCTGCTTTGTCTTTGTTCTAGACCTTTGATGAATGTGTAGCAGAAGGTGGCTCAGACTGTGCTCCAGAGAAGCTCTGGCTTCAAATCCCGTTCTTCTGTGGCCATAGCTCCGAATGCTGGTAGGGAGATAAAGTTGGCTCAAATTGATTATCATTCTTATTATCTCTATATCTGTGTTTCATTTCACAAGGGCTAGATGTAGGGAAATCGGTGAAAGACTAGACTAAAAATAACATGTAATTGAGTAATATCTAGTTTTGCAGTTACTTTTAAATGCATTTAAAAGATTCTTCATGTAGAGTAATATCCTAATATCCTTGCATTGTTTTCTCAGATGCTGGTTTTTAATATTTCTTATTTTTGGTGCTATGTTTTGCTGTATTCCAGTAGAGCTCTTAGAGACTGGGAGGTGGTCATAAATCTTATTTTGTCCAAAGCTTACTGTTTTAGCTATTTGTGTTAAATTAAGTAAAGGCTTAGCAGGTTAAAATTCACCTGGTTTTACTGTTAAACTGATTTTGACTTTAAGAGAAACCAAGGTTAAGGGTGTGGTTTAGTTTGCTAGTAAATATCAAGTGGAAAATGAAGATACTTTAATAAAAAATGTATTTCCTCAGAATGTGTTGAGTTTTCAGTTTTTAAAAATAATTTTACATGTTTATTTGTTCTATTCAATCATTTTAATAGGAGAAGTAGGAGAAAAAAGGAACATATTCAAAGTTTCTTCCTTAAACCATAATGAGAAATAAAAGGAATTTCTTCATTATTTGAGATATATTATTAGATTGCTGTGGAGTTTAAGGTCCTACTCAATAAATTACATCAAAGCCTCATACTAGTATAAGAATTGGAAGCCTATAAAGAATGCCTTCTCAATTTTTAACCATTTCTTTAGAACAGGGATTGGCAAACTACAGGTTGTAACCTGCAGACCCAATTTTGGCCTGTCACCTGTTTTATTATTATTATTATTATTATTATTATTAGAGACAGAATTTCGCTCTATCGCCCAAGCTGGAGTGCAGGGGCACAGTCTTGGCTCACTGCATCCTCCGCCTCCTGGGTTCACAGTTCTCCTGTCTCAGCCTCCCGAGTAGCTGGGACTACAGGTGCCTACACTACACCTGGCTAATTTTTGTTCTTTTAGTAGAGATCGGGTTTCACCATGTTGGCCAGGCTGGTCTCGAACTCCTGACCTCAAGGGATCCACCTGCCTCAGCCTCCCAAAGTGCTGGGATTACAGGCATGAGCCACCATGCCCAGCTATGTCACCTGTTTTATAAATAAAGTTTTATTGAAACACAGCCACATGTATTTTTTACTTACTGCTTGTGGCTGTTTTCACACTGCAACAGCAGAGTTGAGTAGTTGTAACCTAAACCATGTGTATTAGCTGTTCTTGCATTACTATAAAGGACTACCTGAGACTGGGTAATTTATGAAGAAAAGAGGTTTAATTGGCTCACTGTTCTGCAGGATGTACAAGCATGGCACCAACAAGGGCCTCAGGAAGCTTACAATCATGGCAGAAGGTGAAGCAGGAACAGGCATATCACATGGTGGGAGCAAGAAAGTGGGCACTAGGGGCGGGGGTATGGTTCCCAGACTTTCAAACAACCAGATCTTGTGTGAACTGAGCGAGAACTCAGTTATTGCCAAGGGGATGGCACTAAACCACTCATGACAGATCTGCTCCCATGATCCAGTCACCTCCCACCAGGCCCTACCTCCAGCACTGGGAATCACATTTCAACGTGAGATTTGGAGGGAACAAACATCCAAACCATATTATTCTGCCCCTGGCTCACCAAATCTCATGTCTTTCTCATATTTCAAAATATATTCATCCCTTCACAGTAGTCCCAAAGTCTTATTCCAGCATTAACTCAGAAGTCCCAAGTCCAAAATCTCATCTGGAGATGAGTTCCTTCTACCTGTGAGCCTGTGAGATTAAAAAAAAAAAAAAAAAAAACAAGTTATTTATTCCCGATACAATGGTGGTATAGGCATTGGATAAACATTTCCATTCCAAAAGGGAGAAATTGGCCAAAAGAAAGGTGCAGTAGGCCCCACACAAGTCTGAAACCCAGCAGGGCAGTCATTACATCTTAAAGCTCCAACATAATCCTTGACTTCATCTCCTGCATCCTGGTGCAAGGGGTGGGCTCCCAAGGCCTTGAGCAGCCCTGCCCCCATGGCTTTGCAGGGTACAGCCTACATGGCTGCTCTCATGGGTTAGAATTGAGTGTACCTGCAGTTTTTCCAGGGAGAGTGTGAGAGCTGATGGTGAGCCAACCATTCTGGGGTCTGGAGGGCATAATCCCCTTCCCACAGCTCCACTAGGCAGTTCCCTGTTTGGGTCTCTGAGTGGGGTGAGGGCTCCAACCCAACCCACTTCTGAAATCTAGATGGAAGCTGCAATCTAGGTGGAATGCAAGCTCCTTCATACTTGCATTCTGAGCATCTGCAAATTTAATACCACCTGGAAACCACCAATGCTTACAGCTTATGCTCCCCTGGACTGGTGGCCCAAGCTATACCTGAACTCCTTTGAGCCAAGGCTGGAACTGGAGTGGCCGGGATGTGGGGAGCAATGTCCCAAGGCTTCTCAGGGCAGCAGAACCCTGGGCCTGTCCCCTTAAATCATTCTTCCCCCCAAGGCCTCTGGGCCTATGATGGGAGGGGCAGCCTGGAAGATCTCTGAAATGCCTTTGAGGCCTTTTTCCCATTGTCTTGGATATTAGCACTTGACTCCCTTTTAGTCATGCTAACCTCCTTAATAAGTGATTGCTCCACAGTGTTATTAAATTCCTTCCCTATTCCCTGCCCTATTCCCTGGAAAGTAAGCTTTTCAGTGGGCGTGGTTGCTCATGCCTGTAATTCCAGCACTTTGGAAGACCAAAGTGGGAGGCTCGCTTGAGCCCAGGAATTTGAGACTAGCCTGGGCAATCTCATCTCTACAAAACATAAAGTTAGCCAGGTGTAGTGGCATATGCCCATAATCCCAGCTACTTGGGAGGCTAAGGTAGGAAGAACACTTGAATCCAGGAGGTTAAGCCTGCAATGAGCCAAGATCCAGCCTGGGCAACAGAGCAAGACCCTGTCTTTAAAACAAAAAACAACACAAAAAGGGGGCTTTCCTTCTCTACCACATGGCCAGGCTGTGAATTTTCCAAATGTTTATGCTCTGCCTCCCTTTAAAATATAAGTTCCAACTTTAAGTCATTCCTTTGCTCTTGCATTTTATTGTAGCCTCTTAGACGCAGCCAGGCCACATCTTAAATGCTTTGTTGCTTAGAAATGTATTGCACCAGATGTCCTAAGTCATCACTTTTTTTTTTTTTTTTTTTTTTTTGGAGACAGTCTCACTCTGTCAGCCAGGCTGGAGTACAGTGGCACAATCTCGGCTCACTGCCTCTGCCTCCTGGGCTCAAGCAGTTCTCCTGCCTCAACCTCCCGAGTAGCTGGGATTACAGGTGTGTGCCACCATACCCGGCTAATTTTTGTGTTTTTAGTAGAGATGGGGTTTCACCATGTTGGCCACGCTGGTCTCAAACTCCAGACCTCAAGTAATCCACCTGCCTCAGCCTCCCAAAGTGCTGGGATTACAGGTGTGAGCCACCGCACCCAACCAGTCATCAGTCTTTAAGTTCAAACTTCCACAGATCTCTAGAACTTGGACACCGCACAGCCAAGTTCTTTGCTAAGGCATAATACAGGTGACCTTTACTCCAGTTCTCAGTAGCTTATTCATTTCCCTCTGAGACCTCATCAGCCTGGACTTCTGTCCATATTTCTGTCAGCATTTTTGTCACAATCATTAAACCAGTCTCAGCTTAAGAAATGTCAAAGTTTCCCTCTTCTTCCTGTCTTCTTCAGAGCCCTTCAGATTCTTCCAACCTCTGCCCATTACCCAGTTCCAAAGCCACTTTCCCATTTTCAGGTATCTTTACAGCAATACCCCACTCCTTAGGAACAATTTTCTCTATTAGGCCATTCTTACATTACTGTGAAGGAATACCTGAGATGGTAATTTATAATGAAAAGAGGTTTACTTGGCTTATGGTTCTGCACGCTGTGTAAGCATGACACTAACATCTGTTTGGTTTCTGGTGCAGGCCTCAGGAAGCTTACAATCATGGCAGAAAGTGAAGTGGGAGCAGGCGCATCACATGGCAGGAGTGGAAACAAGAGAATGAAGGGGGAAGTCCCAGTCTTTTTGGTTTTTTTTTAGATGAAGTTTTGCTCTTGTCACCCAGGCTGGAGTGCAGTGGCGTGATCTCGGCTCACCACAACCTCTGCCTCCTGGGTTCAAGCAATTCCCCTGCCTCAGCCTCCCAAGTAGCTGGGATTACAGGCATGCACCACCATGCCCGGCTGATTTTGTATTTTTAGTAGAGATGGGGTTTCTCCACGTTGGTGAGGCTGGTCTTGAACATGAGGTGACCCGCCTGCCTTGGCCTCCCAAAGTGCTGGGATTACAGGTGTGAGCCACCACACCTGGCCCCCAGTCTTTTAAATAACTAGATCTCTAATGAACTAACTGAGCCAAGTACTCAGTTATCACTAAGGGGATGGTGCTAAACCATTCACAAGGGACCTGCTCCCATGATCCAGTTACCTCCCACCAAGTCCAACCTCCAACACTGGGAATCACATTTCAGAATGAGAGTTAGAGGGAACAAATATCCAAACCATATCACTGTGTAGTCTGCAAAACCTAAAATATTTATCCTCTGGCTTTTTATATAAAAAGTTTGCCAAACCCTGCCTTAGAACAATAAAGACTATTGCTCTATTGGGCATTTTTGAGGAGATATTAATTGTATTTCTTCAGTATATTTCATAGATTCACAGAACTGGGAGGGTGCTTAGAAACCAATTAATCATGACTCCCGTCCCCCTCTTTTTTTTTTTTAAATAGTTTGAGAAAACAAAATTGAGAAAGGTGAAGCCGTCAGCTCAAGACCATACTGCTGCTTAAACGCAGAGCTAGAATTTGGATTAAGGAATATTTGTGCTAAAAAGAACCCAAAAGTAGAGTTTATTTTGGATCAAATCTCTGTTAATAGCATTAGCTGACAATGTAAATGAAAATAAAAATAAAAGATTCTTAGCAGAGCCATTATCTATTTTCTGTTCCTCAGAAATTTCAGAAAACAGCTCACAAAAATTCAAAACTCATACAATAAGCAGTAAACACGAATTGTTTACACTTTACTAGAGAGCTCTTAAATGAACAGAATTTAGTGTAGCTTAAAAAAGTTAAAACACACTAAATCATATAGGGGGGTATATTTTCTTATATCCATATACATTTTTAAAGTGCCCTTAAACTAAATTGCTCATGTTAAGAGTCCTCTGGTAAACTCTGAATTAGCACTGCATAGTTGAGCAGAAACTGGAGATGGAAGCAAAGGAAATTAGAAACAGGTGTGCCTCCCACAGGATGGTAATAAAAGGGCATTGAGACTTTGGATATACATGTGTTTATCTATTTTCTCTGTAATATATAGTGTCAAAGGCACCAAAAACGCTCAGCAGATTTCACAACCAGGTTTTAATTCCTTTTCTTTGGTTTCAGGAATGTGGGAAGCAGGTGGGCTATGGATCAAGCCAAGTATAACCTAGTTAATGAATATTTTCTGGTGGGAGTTACTGAAGAACTTGAAGATTTTATCATGTTATTGGAGGCAGCATTGCCCCGGTTTTTCAGGGGTGCTACTGAACTCTATCGCACAGGTATATAAAGGAAGGGTTTCTTTTTAAAACTTTCTTTGGTTTCTTTTGTTTGTTTGTTTGCAACTCGTAAATATATGACTTAAAGTTTCTTCAGTGAAACGACGACATTTCACGACAGATAACTCCAGAAAGGCAGGTATCTTGTCTGATTCTGCTCACTATTTTCTACTGAATAACTGTGAATTAGGTGAAAATTAGAAGGCACTGTAGAAATAGTGGAATGATACAAACTACAGAACCAGCCTTAGAAATGTATAGTATTCAATACATTTCTTGCCAGATGTCAAACATAGGCCTGTGTATTAGTCCTGCCTACTACCATTTTGAAGTAGAGGTGGGCTAGTGGAACTAAAGTATGCCTAAGCCATGTTTCAGCAGCCTCAGCTGTATTACGTATCTGAAAGTGATAAGTTAATTATGTTTTTGTTTTGTTTTGTTTTGTTTTTTGCTGTTGCTTGATAAGATGCAGTTATAGAAACTCTTTCCTTGAGGATGCATATGCCCTAGCTTCTAACATAATTTTAGAGAATATAGATTATGAGAAAATAGAATACAGTTTGGCAATAGATATTTTATCAGAAATGAACTAGTCTCAGAGCACCAAGAACTTGAGAATATAGTGTGTGAGGTGACAACCTACACTTCACTGTGTGCCAATCCTTACATTTACTATTTGACATTTCATTAAGTCTTTACTAGGTTGAGGATTTACATTCTAAAGGACTGAATCATAGCTCTAGTATGATCAAGGTTCCATTTTTACCTGAATTATATAAGACAATTATGTTACCTATTCTTTAATATGTCATATTAACCACCTCTTCAAATAAAGAGGCATTGACCTTTTGTGTGTTCTCCAAGAATTATTTACCTTTCCTTTTTTTCCCCCTTTGTAAGTAGGAAAGAAATCTCATCTTAGGAAAACCACAGAGAAGAAACTCCCCACTAAACAAACCATTGCAAAACTACAGCAATCTGATATTTGGAAAATGGAGAATGAGTTCTATGAATTTGCACTAGAGCAGTTCCAATTCATCAGAGCCCATGCTGTTCGAGAAAAAGATGGAGACCTCTACATCCTCGCACAAAACTTTTTCTATGAAAAGATTTACCCTAAGTCGAACTGAGTATAAGGTGTGACTATTGGATTCTTGAACTAAAATTTGACCCTATCTTCACCTTTGTTCTCAGCTCCACAGTCTGGATTGCTGACAGTAGGTGTATATGACAGTTTATATCGAGCCAAATTAGGAAACATACAGTAACGTCAAGGAAGTAGATACTGGCTGGTATGTCAGTGTTCTAAGTTTAAGTTTCAGGCATTTTTATTTTTCCTGGCTAAACTTTGGTGAAAGTTATAACCTCCTGCCTGGGAGAAAATATACATCACCTAAAATGAACTCATGGCAGGTCTAATCAAAAGGCTAAATACAATTTCAGAAAAGGTTCTGATACTCTCGTTTTTGATAAAGCATTTTTTCAACTAACCATGAATGAAGATGAGTCCATTTGCCTCTTCTGCCTTCACTGAGGGTTTGGGTTATACACCTCTACTGAATTGTGTTAATAACTGTTTGACAGTGTGTACTTTGTTTTTGTGAGTCATGTCTCATGAAATTTATTGGAATGTTTAATCATATTTGCTAAGAAATGTTTCTGCTGTAGTTGGATTTGCCCATATTTATGTAGGTGGTTTTAATTTTTTAAATACTGATTAGTGTTAAAAATCAATTTAAATGACTAATATGGTAAAAAGATAAAGCGTCAAAGCAGTATTTCTCATTCCTGTCTCCTCAATGTCTAATATTGGGAAGATACTTCAAAGAATACTGAGATTGTCTGAAGTTTTAGTTAAGATTTTTACACATTAATATCAAAAAAGTAAGTTTAGTATTTGTTTCTCCATGGGTTATTTGTAAAGCTGTAAACTGAGATATCGGTGACTCCGTATTATGACTCCATTAGTGAGCGGTGGTATGGGTAGGATTTTCCTACTTCTTCTGTACTTTTACCTGTAGACTATTTTTACTAAGGTGCTTTATAATGTGTTTTAAAGCATTGCATTTACAAAAAAAGGAAAATGCTGTAAATATTGCATATTTTATGTATTTGGACCAAAAGGTTACAAGTAATTAGACAAAAGTGGTTTTGCACCAATTTTATGTCAAGTAAAACCATCAGACCTACTGTTCTTGTATTTCTCATTTAACTTTACTGTTAAGACATCACTGAAATGAACTTCAATAAGCTTTCAATTTTGATACACAGTTCATTATTCATAACTTGAGGCAGTAATTGCAGTGGAAAGAGTACTGGACAAGGAGTCAAAAAACTTGATTTCAGGTCCTAGCTCTACCACTTACCAGCTGTGTGATCTTGGGCAAGTCACTTAACCTCTCTTTGCCTCAATTTCCTCATCTTGAAATGATAATAATACCTGCTGTACCTACCTCACAGGGCTGTTGTGAGGATTAAATGAGATGGCATGTGAAAGCACTTTGAAAATTGTAAAACGCTATATAAATGTAAGGTATTATTATAGAAACATCTTTAACATATAGTTTCATAGCATTCCTTTTTTAACAAAGAAAGGGAAAAGTCTGCTTGTAAGCTGGTTGAAAAAGTTAATCTTGATATAAATTTGTGTTTGATACATATCTTCCCGGTGTTTTATCTTCCATGTTTCAGCAACGATTGAAATATGAAACACCTGTGAACTCTTAAAGCTTCATGAGCAGCTGCTTGAGTTTAGGAAGTTCCCTGTTAGAAATAGGCTTTGTTAGCTGACTAGGGTCAGGGAAACTTTGCTCTTCAAATTTGAAAGATGTTTCTGTTTTTATTTTACATTACTATTCAGAAATGGTAGCTATTTTATACCTATGGTTTAACTAAATATTTCTGAACAAGGCTTCACAGACTGTAAGCATTTTAGGTAGATTGCCTTAAAGGTTATGGGAGGGCATGAGGGAACACTTCTTATGAGAAAACATTTATAAACAAACTAGAGAAAAACTAAAAGAATGACAGGAAGAATCATTTTAGCACCCTTTCCTCACAATAATATAATATAAAAGTATTAAAAGAACATAGCCAGGCTTTTTATTTTTATTATTATTATTTGGCTTTTTTCTTTCTTTTTTCAAATTGATTTTTATAGGTATTTCCTGAAAGTGTATACAAATTATTTCCTTGCCCAAAAGTAAAGCACCACTTCAGGGTGGGGTTTGACATTACCTGCTAATGAACAAACCCCAGTATGCAAGTTACTCTTGCACCACATGCCCAAATCTTCTTGAGGTGCATTAACTCTTTTAGGTAACTAGAGCAGTACTTTGTGAACTAGATCAGGAGGTAGGTAAACTTTCTGTGGAAGGACCAGAGAGTAAATATTTTAGGCTTTGCAGGCCATATGGTCTCTGTCACAGCTAGTCAACCCTGCCATTGTACCACAAAAGCAGCAATAGACATTATGTAAACAAATGAGCACGGTTATGTTCCAATAAAACTTTATTTACAAAAACAGAAGACATCCCAGATGCAGACCGTGGGCTACCAACCATTGCACTGGCTAAATCATTATTTATGGAGAAATCATCTTCGTATCTGTACTCTAGAGGCCTAAAAGAGTTTATATACTTCTAAAAGCTCCTAACATATCCAAAGAATTGCTTTCTGATTCGTGTAGTCTCTCGCACAGATTCATAAACTTTTATGACTTATATTGTTTCCAGGTGGGCATGTTTTCTTTCCCAGTTTAACAGTTCAGAATAGGGGCATTTGTTTTACCATATTTTAGGGTGGGTTAGGAGTATCCTTTCTGGAGACTGAGAAAGGGGTGGATTTAATTCCATCAGGTCCAGTACAGTACTAGGAGTCATAATACTTTATAATCAGTTAAATAAATAGAACCACTGAGACAATAATGTATTTTTTTAAAGTGGCAAATGTGGTTTTCTTTTTTCAGCCTTTGCGCTTTTTCAGTATTTTGACCATAGGGAGATAATTTTTTTATAATACAAAAGTAAATTAACCACTTGGAATTTTAAAGATAATGTTGTGTGTATGTGAAATATATATATGTATGTTTATTTCCTAAAAGAGGAAAAGATACCTTTCTGTTCAACTTGTATCAACTCCTGTTTTCTAATTGCTGTGAAATGGCAACTGTTGATAAATTATTGTGATTGTTTTAAAATCTAATGGGAAGAAAAATATATTTTGATTTTACCCAACTTTAATCTGTAAAGTAGCACTTAAATATATCTGATAGCAACACTTAAGATATTGCATGGGGATTACTTTCCTGTCATCCATGTGCATTTGTGCAACTTCAAACATATTGGGTGCTTCTGAATTCCTGATGATTGGATTTAAACTATTGAAAATTAGATAGTTTAAACTTACTGATTTTTATAATTTTCTGATCTTAAAATTTGGTTAACGCCTATAATCTGTTGCTTTTTCTCAATATGTGTCCTATTGGAAATTCCTAAAATCGTTGGTGCCATCAGTGATTTACAAACAATATTTTGATATTGCAGATGATTTGCTTACTGTATTTGCATTGTTAGAAAGAAAATAGTTTGTAGACAATGATTCTTTTTTAATAAAATCAAATAATTCTGAAAGCACTAGAGAATTTAACCTAAAGGCTGATTCCCAAATGCATAGCTGGCATTTTAATTTATATTCAAATCTACGTAGAGAACATCTGTGTAAATCATCTCACTGGATTTTCCCATTGGTCATTCCCAAACACACCTATGGTCCTAGAATCCTTATTATGAGAAGGTCCCTGTAACCTTTTATGTAGTTTGCCTTTAAGAGGCCCAGGTGCTTCTCCTTTATGATTTGAGTTGACCTCTTCATAAATTAGCATTGTTTACTTTCAGAGGAAGCAGAGAAATTGCTGTTACGGTTTTGCATCAGTTTACCCTATGCAGAGTTGCTGTATGATGCCAACTAAACTGCTCTTTAGGCAGCCTTCTGAGGAGAAAAGCAACCCTGTTTCAAATCCACTGCCAATTCAGCTCCTCTGGAGTGGAGCTTACTTTCTGATTACTTGGAGCAGGAATTTTAGAGATTGAAATGAATGATCATTTAGTCAGATTTATCCTGTAATTTCATGCAGCTTTGTGGCCTTTGCAGTACTATTTATAAAATGGACCCTGATGGTGATGAACTCTTTAAAATATATTACTGTTAAGCCTGTGTTGGGACATTGATGCTGTCTATCTCATTTTTTAGACAGTTTTTGTAGCTTTCTATTGAGAGGTATGTGAGCATCTCTGAAGCAGTGTTGAATGTAATTTTGGAAACATGGATTGCGTATTTTGACTTTTATTTTATAAATACACAGCTCAACAGTGCCTTTTTTTCCCCTCATAGTCCTGTTGGAAGATGCTTACTACTTTCTTCTCGCTCCCTGCCCTCCCCCACTCCATTCAGTTGATTCATTTATGCAATTCTGTTTCCAACTTGAAACCATTTTGTCACATCTGTTGGAGAGATAATCACTCCTTTTCCTTAACATTCTGCCAGCTTTCTGATGTTGAAGTGTTTCAGTTGACTACCTGATGCAAAAGCTATAAAATAAACACTTAGTGGGAAGGGGAAAAATGGTTTGGTGTCCTGTTTTAATATTTTCTTTTGTAGCGTTGACACTGATGGACATTTTCCAAGCTGACTCAGTGTTCAGTGTCAACTTAACTCTCAGGTAGTGTTGCCATCAGAAAAGCATGCATCATCATTGGTTTTTAATGATTGTATGGCTTGTGACAATATTTTATCTGGACTGACACGTCTCTGCTGCTTTTGCGTTGTACTTCATCGCTGGTAATAACATTTCAGATAGAAAACTTACAAAGTACATACTTAATTAGAAGAAAAAAGAAAAATAGACAAAGGGCTATTAGAATAAAAAAGAAATGTGAAAGTAACTTAATCTAACATTTATGGCACAGTTTGGACATGTCCATAATTTTTTTTAGAACACACATTTCTGATTTTTTTTTTCCCCCCTGAAAAAAGAAAGTCTCAATTACATTGATTTTCAATTCTTAGCCACTGGCTCATTGTTTTGAGCAATGCTTGATTGATTCTATTTATATTATATGATATTGGGTTGATAAAATACCAGTTCAGTGATGAATTTTCTTAACAGAATTTGGTGTGTACTTGCAGTGACAGAACAAAGAACATGGCTTGAGAGTCAAAGGGATCTGCATTTAGCAATGTGATGTCAGTAAACAGGATTGTTGCAAAGGTTGGGCATGATGTATGCAAAGTACTGGGCAGGGTAGGCTAATAACTGCTGGTATTTACATGCTGTGCTGGAATAGTGTTACCAAGCTGATGTGCCGTTCTCACCCTGCAGAATACTAGTTTTGTCATTTCATAAATGATATTTTTATAAATATTTTTGAATGACTGTACTTTTTACTGATTATCTTAATACCACGTCACTTACGTACCTGTAGCATAGATATTCCTGGTTCTGATTCTTGCTGTTCTTTCCACATACAAATCACTCATTTGTACAGATTAAAGGGGGGAAATGCTGAGTGTTCTAAAGAAGATAGGACTTGCTTATTCCAGAAGTGACGGAGTTCATATCTTAGTATATTTGAACAGTAAGGACTGCTAAATAGTACACACATAAAACTCCGGATCCCAGGAGTGAAATGATTTGCACTCTTTAAACAGAAAGGACAGCAGCAGTGTAAACAATAGGCTCTCAAGCTAAAAACTAAGAACATGAAAACCTCTGAGGACCTGACTGCAGTTGTCAAGAAAAGTAGAGACAAGGTTGGGGAGAAGCAGACAGATCTCAGGGCCAGAAACGCCAACGTTTGGTGACAGGTGGGATATAATCAATAAATGGGGAATGAAGGCATTAACTTGGGTTCGTAACAATGCATCTGTGCAAATTTTCAGCACCCCTTGCTTTTGCCTCAATTAGGCAATGATGATTACTTCCTATGTCAAAGCTTATAAAACAGACGAGCATTTTCCCAAAGAACCTAGGATCACAAAGAAGGAATTCACTATCTCCCTATGAGATGTTTGGCTTCCTTGCCTCTTTTGCTTTTCCAGATTTTGTGACCTGGATTAGAGTTTAGAAAGAACCCCCTAGAAACTTTTCTGATGTCCTCTGGTTTGATCATGAAGGCTTCTTTTTTTTTTTTTTTTTTTTTTTTTTTTTTTTTTTTTTTT